>NC_061508.1:20238722-20538722 GCF_022539505.1 Lolium rigidum
GCGGCAAGTGAACGTCTACCGCAGCAACAAGAGCCTCATCTTGTAGGCTTTGGAATCTCTTCAAGGGTGAGACTCGATACCCCCTCGTTGCTACCGTCTTCTAGATTGCATCTTGGCTTGGATTGCGTGTTCGCGGTAGGAAAATTTTTGTTTTCTATGCAACGTTATCCTACACTTTGTACAGGCGGCATAGAGGTACCCCTTTGTGACACTTGGTTGAAACATATGCTATGCAATGATAATCCATGTTAATCCAAGCTAATTAGGACAAGGTGCGAGCACTATTGGTAATCTATGCATGAGGCTTGCAACTTATAGGATGTTTTATACATAACACATATGATTTATTACTACCGTTGACAAAATTGTTTCTATGTTTTCAAAATGAAAAGCTCTAGCACAAATATAGTAATCCATGCTTCCCTCTGCGAAGGGCCATTCTTCTACTTTATTGTTGAGTCAGTTTACCTATTCTTTCTATCTTAGAAGCAAACACTTGTGTGAACTGTGTGCATTGATTCTTACATGTTTACCTATTGCACTTGTTATATTACTTTGTGTTGACAATTATCCATGAGATATACATGTTGAAGTTGAAAGTAACCACTGAAACTTATATCTTCCTTTGTGTTGCTTCAATGCCTTTACTTTGAATCTATTGCTTTATGAGTAACTCTTATGCAAGTCTTATTGATGCTTGTCTTGAAAGTACTATTCATGAAAAGTCTTTGTTATATGGTCCAGTTGTTTACTCATTGTCTTTACCATTGCTTTGAATCACTTCATTCATCTCATATGCTTTACAATAGTATGATCAAGATTATGATAGCATGTCACTTAAGAAATTATCTTTGTTATCGTTTACCTACTCGAGGGCGAGTAGGAACTAAGCTTGGGGATGCTTGATACGTCTCAAACGTATCTATAATTTCTTATGTTCCATGCTACTTTTATGATGATACTCACATTTTTTATACACATTATATGTCATTATTATGCGTTTTCCGGAACTAACCTATTGACGAGATGCCGAAGTGCCGGTTCTCGTTTCTCGCTGTTTTTGGTTTCAGAAATCCTAGTAAGGAAATATTCTCGGAATTGGACGAAATCAACGCCCAGCATCTTATAATTCCACGAAGCTTCCAGAACACCGGAGAGGGGCCAGAGGAGAGCCAGGTGGGCCCCACACAGGGTGGCGGCGCGGCCAGGGGGGGCGCGCCCCTATTGTGTGGCTGCCCCGTAGCCCTTCCGACTCCGCCTCTTCGCCTATTTAAGCCTCCCCGACCTATATCTTCGATACGGAAAAGAGACGGTACGAGAAACCTTCCAGAGCCGCCGCCATCGCGAAGCCAAGATCTGGGGGACAGGAGTCTCTGTTTCGGCACGCCGCCGGGACGGGGAAGTGCCCCCGGAAGGCATCTCCATCGACACCATCGCCATCTTCATCAACACCGTCTGTCTCCCATGAGGAGGGAGTAGTTCTCCCTCGAGGCTAAGGGCTGTACCGGTAGCTATGTGGTTAATCTCTCTCTCCATGTACTTCAATACAATGATCTCATGAGCTGCCTTACATGATTGAGATCCATATGATGAGCTTGTAATCTAGATGTCGTTATGCTATTCAAGTGGATTTTACTTATGTGATCTCCGGAGACTCCTTGTCCCACGTGTGTAAAGGTGACGAGTGTGTGCACCGTGTGGGTTTCTTAGGCTATATTTCACAGAATACTTATTCACCGAGTTATGATTTGAGTTGGATGTCTCTATGAAATTGTGGTGTGTTAGTACCTCCTATGAATGTTCACAGTGACAGCGTGGGGTGTTTATTAGTACTTGGGAATACATCTTTAAGGTTTGCCTACATGATGAATTAGTGTTCGTTATCTTGCCAGAGAGTAATTCAGAGTAGCATAGTGAAGTGCTTATTTATATTCCTTTATGATTGCAACGTGCTTTATATCACTTTTAATCTATGTGCTACTCTAGTGATGTTATTAAAGTAGTCTATTCCTCCTTCATGATGTAATGGTGACAGTGTGTGCATCATGTAGTACTTGGCGTAGTTTATGATTGTAATCTCTTGTAGATTATGGAGTTAACTATTACTATGATAGTATTGATGTGATCTATTCCTCCTTTCATAGTCTGTTGGTGACAGTGTGCATGCTATGTTAGTACTCGGTATAATTGTGTTGGTCTATCATGCACTCTAAGGTTATTTAAATATGAACATCGAATGTTGTGGAGCTTGTTAACTCCGGCATTGAGGTGCTCTTGTAGCCCTACACAAATAATGGTGTTTGTCATCCAACAAGAGAGTGTAGAGTGGTTTTATTATGTGATCAATGTTGAGAGTGTCCACTAGTAAAAGTATGATCCCTAGGCCTTGTTTCCAAATACTGCAATCATCGCGTATTTATTGTTTTACCGCATCTTTACTTCCTCGCAATATTACTACCATCAACCGCACGCCGACAAGCTATTTTTCGGCGCCGTTACTACTGCTCATATTCATTCATACCACTTGTATTTCACTATCTCTTTGCCGAACTAGTGCACCTATACATCTGACAAGTGTATTAGGTGTGTTGGGGACACAAGAGACTTCTTGTATCGTGATTGCAGGGTTGCTTGAGAGGGATATCTTTGACCTCTTCCTCCCCGAGTTCGATAAACCTTGGGTGATTCACTTAAGGGAAACTTGCTGCTGTTCTACAAACCTCTGCTCTTGGAGGCCCAACACTGTCTACAGGAATAGAAGCGTGCGTAGACATCAGGTGGCAACCGCAGATCTCAGGGCAGGGGCTCGAGGAGCAGGTGGTCGCGGCGCTGGCGATGATCAAGCTCAAGGATCCCGAAGACCCGAAGAGGCTAATGGCGGAGCAAGGTTTGGAGGATCTGGAAAATTGGACGCCGTGAAGACCTCGTCTCGGAGCTCGTCGTTGAGGCCTTCTCCGTTGCTTCTGCCTGGCAGTGATGGGGCGTGGACTGAGGGGCCAGCTGGTCCTCAACGCGATGCGGCTCTCCGGCGGCGGATGGAGAGGATTCACCGAGGAAATCCTTCCCCGACGAGAAGCTTCTCGCCTGAGAGGATGAGGAAGGCTAGGAGAAGTCCCTAGAGGCGGACCCCACTGCACAGCCGCTCTGCGTTGGCAGTGATACGTCCCAAACGTATCTATAATTTCTTATGTTCCATGCTACTTTTTATGATGATACTCACATGTTTTATACATATTATATGTCATATTTATGCATTTTCCGGCACTAACCTATTGACGAGATGCCGAAGAGCCAGTTGCTGTTTTCTGCTGTTTTTGGTTTCAGAAATCCTAGTACGGAAATATTCTCGGAATTGGACGAAATCAACGCCCAGGGGCCTATTTTTTCACGAAGCTTCCAGAAGACCGGAGGACTTACGAAGTGGGGCCACGAGGCGCCGCCACAACAGGGCGGCGCGGCCCAGGTGCTGGCCGCGTGGCCCTGGCGTGTGGGGCCCTCGTGTGGCCCCCTGACCTACCCTTCCGCCTACATATAGTCTTCATCGCGAAACCCCCAGTACCGAGAGCCACGATACGGAAAACCTTACAGAGACGCCGCCGCCGCCAATCCCATCTCGGGGGATTCAGGAGATCGCCTCCGGCACCCTTCCGGAGAGGGGAATCATCTCCCGGAGGTCGCTTCATCGCCATGATCGCCTCCGGATCGATGTGTGAGTATTTCACCCCTGGACTATGGGTCCATAGCAGTAGCTAGATGGCCGTCTTCTCCCCATTGTGCTATCATGTTAGATCTTGTGAGCTGCCTATCATGATCAAGATCATCTATTTGTAATCCTTCATGTTGTGTTTGTTGGGATCCGATGAATATTGAATACTATGTCAAGTTGATTATCAATCTATCATATATGTTATTTATGTTCTTGCATGCTCTCCGTTGCTAGTAGAGGCTCGGCCAAGTTGATACTTGTGACTCCAAGAGGGAGTATTTATGCTCGATAGTGGGTTCATGCCTCCATTCAATCTGGGACAGGTGACAGAAAGTTCTAAGGTTGTGGATGTGCTGTTGCCAATAGGGATAAAACATCGATGCTTTGTCTAGGGATATTTGTGTTGATTACATTACACACCATACTTAATGCAATTGTCTGTTGTTTACAACTTAATACTGGAAGGGGTTCGGATGATAACCTGAAGGTGGACTTTTAGGCATAGATGCATGCTGGATAGCGGTCTATGTACTTTGTCGTAATGCCTCGATTAAATCTCATAGTACTCATCATGATATATGTATGTGCATTGTTATGCCTTCTTTATTTGTCAATTGCCCAACTGTAATTTTTTCACCCAACATCTGCTATCTTATGGGAGAGACACCGTAGTGAACTGTGGACCCCGGTCCTATTCTTTACATCTGAAATACAAACTGCTGCAATTGTTCTTTACTGTTCTTCGCAAACAACCATCATCATCCACACTATACATCTAATCCTTTGTTTATAGCAAGCCGGTGAGATTGACAACCTCGCCGTTACGTTGGGGCAAAGTTCTGTGATTGTGTTGTGCAGGTTCCACGTTGGCGCCGGAATCCCCGGTGTTGCGCCGCACTACACTCCTCCGCCATCAACCTTCAACGTGCTTCTTGACTCCTACCGGTTCGATAAACCTTGGTTTCTTATCGAGGGAAACTTGCTGCTGTACGCATCACACCTTCCACTTGGGGTTCCCAACGGGCGTGTGCTTTACGCGTCATCAAGCTAAATTTCTGGCGCCGTTGCCGGGGAGATCAAGACACGCTGCAAGGGGAGTCTCCACTTCCAATCTCTTTACTTTGTTTTTGTCTTGCTTTGCTTTATTTTATTTACTGCTTTGTTTGCTGCATTATATCAAAACACAAAAAAATTAGTTGCTAGTTTTACTTTATTTACTGTCTTGTTCTCTATATCAAAAACACAAAAAAATTAGTTACTTGCATTTTTACTTCTGTTATCATGTCTAGCTCTGCACCTGTTACTTCTTCACCCGAGGAATTAGTCTTCACTTTTAAACAAGGGGATGAGGAGAGTTTTAAAGATGCTTGGTCCAGAATTTTTGATTCTTATCGTAAAGCTGAACCTCAAATGACTCTAAGTTTGCTCCTTAGTAACTTTTATTTTGGGCTTATGATTCGCTATAGATATGCCTTGGATGCTGTAGTGGGAGGAGATTTCCTTCATTGCGACGGTGATCAAGCTTTTGATGCCATAAAAAAATTGGTTGCATCACATAGTTCAGCTAATAACTTTGATTCAACTCTTATTACCATCTATAATAGATTAAACACTCTTGAGACAAGTGCATCTTGGTTGAAAGAAAATTATAGTTATGTTCGTAACCGTCTTGATCAAGTTTTAGTGAACTCTGAACCTTCAATATGGGACCCTACTATTGAAGTTGTTATAGGTGGTGAAACTTTTCATGCCAATTGTGATATTATGTCTGAATTTTGCCTTATGCCTAATAGTATTTATGAATCTTTGACACTTTGGGGACTCGTTGAAGGGGAGAAGGAATAACCCTTATTGATAACTCGTTATAATTCCTAAGGGAATAGCCGAGGGTGTGCATACAACCATTCTTGGAAGAACAATATCTACTGATTATCTTGTTATTGATTGTGTAGGAACAGGACAAATCACACTCGGAAGATCCCTGCTGAAACTATTGGGAGCAGTCATAGATGTGGGAGAAGGCACCCTAAAATTCACCTCTACGCCAGAAGGTAGACATGTATTCCCTAAATCAAAGGGTAAGAAAAAGAATAAGAAAGGTGGGCGTAATGCCCGAGGTAATGCTTCATCTCTCGACAATACTTGATACACACTTTATGCGCCTAGCTGAAAGGCGTTAAAGAAAAGCGCTTATGGGAGACAACCCATTATTTTACTTCTGTACTTTATTTTATATTTGAGTCTTGGAAGTTGTTTACTACTGTAGCAACCTCTCCTTATCTTTATTTTATTGCATAGTTGTGCCAAGTAAAGTCTTTGATAGTAAAGCCAATACTAGATTTGGATTACTGCGCAGGAACAGATTTCTTGCTGTCACGAATTTGGGCAGTAGTCCCTGTAGAAAAATCAACAAAATCTGCCAATTTACGTGCGTGATCCACAGATATGTACGCAACTTTCATTCAATTTGGGCATTTTCATCCGAGCAAGTCCGGTGCCACTTTAAAATTCGTCTTTACTAACTGTTCTGTTTTGACAGATTCTGCCTTTTATTTCGCATTGCCTCTTTTGCTATGTTAGATGGATTTCTTTGTTCCATTAACTTTCAGTAGCTTTGTGCAATGTCCAGAAGTGTTAAGAATGATTATGTCACATCTGAATATATGAATTATGCACTGATCCTCTAATGAGTTTGTTTCGAGTTTGGTGTGGAGGAAGTTTTCAAGGGTCAAGAGAGGAGGATGATACAATATGATCAAGAAGAGTGAAAAGTCAAAGATTGGGGATGCCCCCGTGGTTCATCCCTGCATATTTTAAGAAGACTCAAGCGTCTAAGCTTGGGGATGCCCAAGGCATCCCTTCTTCATCGACAACTTATCAGGTTCCTCTAGTGAAACTATATTTTTATTCCGTCACATCTTATGTGCTTTACTTGGAGCGTCTGTTTGTTTTTATTTTTTTTGTTTGAATAAATTGGATCCTAGCATTCTTTGTTTGGGAGAGAGACACGCTCCACTGTTTCGTATGAACACATATGTTCTTAGCTTCATCTTTAATGTTCATTGCGAAAGTTGGACTATTTCATTCATTGTTATATGGTTGGAAACGGAAAATGCCGCATGTGGTAAATGGTAAAATGTCTTGAATAATGTGATACTTGGCAATTGTTGTGCTCATATAGATCTTGTTTAAGCTCTTGCATCATGTACCTTGTACTCATTAATGAATAACTACATAGAGCTTGTTAAAATTTGGTTTGCATAATTGATCTCTAGAGTCTAGATATTTTCTGGTTGAGGTGTTTGAACAACAAGGAGACAATATAAAGTCTTATAATAGCTACAATATGTTCATATGTGAGCTTTGCTGCACCCTTTATACTTGAGTTTGCTTCAAACAACCTTGCTAGCCTAGCCTTGTATTGAGAGGAATTCTTCTCGTGCATCCAAATCCTTGAGCCAATAACCATGCCATTTGTGTCCACCATACCTACCTACTACATGGTATTTCTCCGCCATTCCAAAGTAAATTACTTGAAGTGCTACCTTTAAAATTTCTATTCTTTACCCTTGCAATATATAGCTCATGGGACAAAATAGCCTTAAAAACTATCGTGGTGAAGAATATGTACTTATGTGTTTTATTTCTTAGTAAGTTGCTTGTTGAGCGGTAACCATGTTTTCTGGGGACGCCATCAACTCTTTTACCTTTGTTGAATATCATGTGAGTTGCTATGCATGTTTGTCTTGTCTCGAAGTAAGGGCGGTTTTCACAATCAAATGGTTTGAGTATGCATACTGTTAGAGAAGAACATTGGGCCGCTAACTAAAGCCATGATTCATGGTGGAAGTTTCGAGTGTGGACAGCTAATCCTCAATATCTTATGAGAATAATAATCGTTGTTGAATGCTTATGCATTAAAGAGGAGTCCATTATCTGTTGTCTATGTTGTCCCGGTATGGATGTCTAAGTTGAGAATAATCAAAAGCGAGAAATCCAATGCGAGCTTTCTCCTTAGACCTTTGTACAGGCGGCATAGAGGTACCCCTTTGTGACACTTGGTTGAAACATATGCTATGAAATGATAATCCGTGTTAACCCAAGCTAATTAGGACAAGGTGCGAGCACTATTAGTATACTACGCATGAGGCTTGCAACTTATAAGATGTCTTATACATAACTCATATGCTTTATTACTACCGTTGACAAAATTGTTTCTTGTTTTCAAAATGAAAAGCTCTAGCACAAATATAGTAATCAATGCTTCCCTCCGCGAAGGGCCTATCTTCTACTTTATTGTTGAGTCAGTTTGCCTATTCTTTCTATCTTAGAAGCAAACACTTGTATCAACTGTGTGCATTGATTCTTACATGTTTACTTATTGCACCTGTTATATTGCTTTGTGTTGACAATTATCCATGAGATATACATGTTGAAGTTGAAAGCAACCGCTGAAACTTTATCTTCCTTTGTGTTGCTTCAATACTTTTACTTCGAATTTATTGCTTTATGAGTAACTCTTATGCAAGTCTTATTGATGCTTGTCTTGAAAGTATTATTCATGAAAAGTCTTTGCTATATGATTCATTAGTTTACCATTATCTTCATCATTGCTTCGAATCGCTGCATTCATCTCATATGCTTTACAATAGTATGATCAAGATTATGATAGCATGTCACTTCAGAAATTATCTTTGTTATCGTTTACCTACTCGAGGGCGAGTAGGAACTAAGCTTGGGGATGCTTGATACGTCCCAAACGTATCTATAATTTCTTATGTTCCATGCTACTTTTATGATGATACTCACATGTTTTATGCACATTATATGTCATATTTATGCATTTTCCGGCACTACCTATTGACGAGATGCCGAAGAGCCAGTTGCTGTTTTCTGCTGTTTTAGGTTTCAGAAATCCTAGTAAGGAAATATTCTCGGAATTGGACGAAATCAACGCCCAGGGGCCTATTTTTCCACGAAGCTTCCAGAAGACCGGAGGACTTACGAAGTGGGGCCACGAGGCGCCACCACAACAGGGCGGCGCGGCCCAGGTGCTGGTCGCGCGGCCCTGGCGTGTGGGGCCCTCATGTGGCCCCTGACCTGCCCTTCCGCCTACATATAGTCTTCGTCGTGAAACCCCCAGTACCGAGAGCCACGATATGGAAAACCTTACAGAGACGCCGCCGCCGCCAATCCCATCTCGGGGGATTCAGGAGATCGCCTCGGGCACCCTGCCGGAGAGGGGAATCATCTCCCGGAGGTCTCTTCATCGCCATGATCGCCTCCGGATCGATGTGTGAGTAGTTCACCCCCGGACTATGGGTCCATAGCAGTAGCTAGATGGTCGTCTTCTCCCCATTGTGCTATCATGTTAGATCTTGTGAGCTGCCTATCATGATCAAGATCATCTATTTGTAATCCTTCATGTTGTGTTTGTTGGGATCCGATGAATATTGAATACTATGTCAAGTTGATTATCAATCTATCATATATGTTATTTATGTTCTTGCATGCTCTCCGTTGCTAGTAGAGGCTCGGCCAAGTTGATACTTGTGACTCCAAGAGGGAGTATTTATGCTCGATAGTGGGTTCATGCCTCCATTAAATCTGTGACGATGGACGGAAAGTTCTAAGGTTGTGGATGTGTCGTTGCCACTAGGGATAAAACATCGATGCTTTGTCTAAGGATATTTGTGTTGATGACATTACGCACCATACTTAATGCAATTGTCCGTTGTTTACAACTTAATACCGGAAGGGGTTCGGATGATAACCTCGAAGGTGGACTTTTTAGGCATAGATGCATGCTGGATAGCGGTCTATGTACTTTGTCGTAATGCCCTGATTAAATCTCATAGTACTCATCATGATATATGTATGTGCATTGTTATGCCTTCTTTATTTGTCAATTGCCCAACCGTAATTTGTTCACCCAACATCTCGCTATCTTATGGGAGAGACACCGCTAGTGAACTCGTGGACCCCGGTCCTATTCTTTACATCTCGAAATACAAACTGCTGCAATTGTTCTTTACTGTTCTTCACAAACAACCATCATCATCCACACTATACATCTAATCCTTTGTTTACAGCAAGCCGGTGAGATTGACAACCTCGCTGTTACGTTGGGGCAAAGTTCTGTGATTGTGTTTTGCAGGTTCCACGTTGGCGCCGGAATCCCTGGTGTTGCGCCGCACTACACTCCTCCGCCATCAACCTTCAACGTGCTTCTTGACTCCTAATGGTTCGATAAACCTTGGTTTCTTACTGAGGGAAACTTGCTGCCGTACGCATCACACCTTCCACTTGGGGTTCCCAACGGGCGTGTGCTTTACGCGTCATCGAGCAGCCATGGGGGCCCTCGATTGGATCCGCCTCGATCGAAATCGGGCCATTGGTGGCCTCTCCGGGTCGGCGGATTTTAGAAATACGCCTTCCGTTTTGGATATAGTGGTGGACGCTCCACCCATCTCGCACAAAATCTGCCCGGTCGGATCTAGGGCTCCACCTGGTTCTCAGACTCTCGTCTGGGTCAGGAGGGAGTTGGTCCAGGCGAGATCCTTCTCTCCCACCGATTGCTACCCTGCCGCAGCGGGTTTCCTTCCCAAGCCAACGGTGATCAAGTTCTCTGAGCCGTGGGGAGCTGAAGAAGGGAGGAGATCATTCGTGGAGGTAGTCAAGATGGCGGGAGGGGGTCGAGGTGCTAGAAGGTATGGTGAAGCTGGGGGTGGTCGTGGCTCTGGTGGTGGCCGTGCTCCTCCAGCGGCAGTCGCGACAGCGAAAACGGCTGCACCCTCCCTTGGCGCAGCTCCTGATCCAGTGATTGTCAAGAATGAATTCCCCCAACCCATGATGCAGCAGATGGGGACGTCTAGTCAAGGTATGTTTCCGATGATGCAACCCAATATGTGGAATATGCCGATGAGTCAGTGGTCGCAGTTCTTTGGAAACCAGCAAATTCCCCCAGCTGGTTTCAACCCCATGATGATGTTGCCTCAGGGTATTACTCCCACCCTTCCCCAACCTAATAGCCAGGGTAGCAGTGCTACTCTGAATCCTTCACAGTTGCATCAAGTCTCTGGTGGTAGTAAGAATAATAAGAAGAATTAGAAAGGGACTGCTTCTGATGGATCCAAGACTAGTGGTGAAAAGAATGGGGAAAATATGCAGTTGACAGTGGCTACTGGTCCTGGTCCTATCCTGGACCCCAAATTCAAGAATGTGACTTGTTATAACTGTGGAGAGCTTGGTCATTATGTAGGTCTTTGCACTAGAATCAAAAGATGCTTCATTTGCAGCAAGACTGGGCATCATATGGATACTTGCCTTATGTGGTACTCTCTTCTACCTACTTCCCAATATTGGGGGAGTGCTAACGCTGGACTGGGGTTCTTTCATGTGGAGGTGGAAGGGCCAGAAGCAGTTCAATGGTTGAATATGGATAATGTAGGAGTGGTGGTGGTCAAGGAGGGAGAAATATCTGCTGAAGAGCTTGAGAAATGTTTCAATGAAATGTGGAAGGTGAATTGGTTCTGGCAGATCAGATAGCTTGGTCCTTAGAGGTTCTTGGTGAGGTTTCCTCCTAGCAAGAGAATCAAGGAATTAGTGGAATACCCCTCCATTAATCTCAAGAAGGAAGGAGTGGTGATATATTTTGTAAACTGGGAAGGTGAAGCAGAACCTTTTGAGGAGTTCCAGGAGGTTTGGGTCAAGATACCTTGGCATTCATGCTAAGTGGCTGACATGGAAGACAATTTGCCAAGTCTCCACTACTCTAGGTGTGCTTGTCAACATTGATTGGCATGGCATCTTCAGTAGTTTCTATAAGGAAGTAAGAGTCAAGGTGGTTGTAAGGGACAAGTCCAAAATCCCATCCAACAAGCTCTTTGAAATGGAGCAATGTTTCTTCCTGATTGATTTCTTTGTAGTGACTGAAGGAGAAGCTATTGATGTAGATGAGGATGATGATGAAGACCCTGGTCATAGTAATGAAGGGGACAAGATTGATGATGACACTGAACTTGGTGATGATTTCAAGGCCTTGGATAAGAGCAAGACTGGTGGGAGCAATAGCAAGATGGAGACAGATCCTTCTGTCCCCCCTCTTGGTGGAAGGAGTGTCTCTAGATCTGTTGCTCAACAGAGCCTGGAGGAAAGTGTGCAAGACATGGTGTTTGGCAAGGAGCCACACATCTCTGCTGATAATGCTCTGGTGATAAGGAATGTTGAGGAGAACATTGGGAAGAATCTTCTTCAACATTTTGATGCTGAGAGTGATGAAGAAAATGAGGGTGTCAAAGAGATGAGTGATGGAAAAGTATCCAACAAACCTGACCCTCCCTTGCCTTCGATGGTATGGAAGGAGAAGAAGCAGTGGGGGCTTGTGCAAGCTACAAGAATGAGCTCTATGATTCCAAGAGATGGCAAGACTGTTATTGAAAAAGCTCAAGATCTTAAGAAGGCAAAAAATCTGGAAACTCCTAAAGGTAACAAGATTTATGGCTTCTCTAATTCTTTTGCTGCTCTTGATAATCCAATTTTACTTGATAAAGAAAATAATGCTCGGCATTAGCCCGGGACATAAATATCCGAATGTTGATTCCGTCATTTATAAGATTAAAGAGGTTGAAACAAAAAAGACTTGATGATTTTCATAAATCTAACCTCGCTAGTTTTCTTCCTATTGACATTAGTCTATCTCGTGGAAGAAATGAGGGTAGGTTTAGAGGATGGGGATGGGGTTTTATCTCGATCGTGAAGATCACATTAGTGATGTGCCTGATGAAGATGAACCTTGGACACTAGTCCATAGTAGAAAAAGGGGGAGAAGGAAGTTGATTTTTAAAAATGGTGGTAGCTCTAATTTGGAACCCTAGCTAGAGGCTTAAATAGGCCTGATAAGCTCACCAGAGTGCATGATCTCATTAGAGATATATGCCCTGATATTATTTGTTTTTCTGAATCCAAAAAAAGAGGATTTCTCTAGTTTACAACTGCAACAACTAGATCCAGGGGGAAGATTCTCTGGTACTCGCTACGGAGTCTCCGAGTTGGACGGACCTGCTTCTTCGGGGTCGGAGGGAGTTGTTTGAAAAATGAGGAACTGGTTGCCAAGCTCGTTAAAACCGTTGTTGGTATCCTTGTTGGCATTAGCATTGAGTTGTTTGACATAGTTAAGTGGGATATTTTACTTACTCGTGTCTCTGTGCAAATAAAAGCAAAAAATGACAATGTTATTTGGAGAGTCATTGTTGTTTATGACTCTGCTTATGAGGAGCATAAATTAGATTTTATCAATGAGCTCGCATAATGTATATGCTTGCTCGGAGTGGTCCTACCTTAATTGGTGGTGACTTCAATCTCATTAGAGAAAAGAGTGAAAAGAATACTGGTAATATCAACCAACACTCGGGCCAATCTATTTAATGATTGGATTAACAAATTCAATCTTATGGAGCTTAAAAACCCTAGTAGACAATTATCTTGGGCTAATAACCAAGATAATTTGGTCATGGCCTTGCTTGATAGAGTCTTTGTGTCTACTTGTTGGGATGCTTTATTCCCTGCTAGTAGTTTATCTTCAAAACCTAGAGTTGGTAGTGATCATACCCCACTTATTGTGGATACTGGTGCCTTGAAAATTACTCATGTTAAACAATTCAGATTTGAAAAATGGTGGCTTAAGATTGAGGGATTTGAACAAGTGGTTGTCAAGTTCGGCAAGCTCCTTGTCATCTCCAAAATTCTCTTGATAGGTGGCAATTTAAAATGAGGAATACTAGGAAAGGTTTAAAAGGTTGGTCAGCCAACATTGAATCTGCCCAAAGGAAACTCAAGCAAGGGTTGGTTGCTGAATATGATTTGCTTGATATCTTTTCTGAAACTCAAAGCCTTTCACCTGCTTCTAAAAATAGAATGAAGAATATCTCTATTGAACTGACTAAAATTTGGAGTAATGAGGAAATAAAAGCTAGGCAAAGGTCTAGAGAAAGATATATTTTAGAAGGGGATCGTAACATTGTTTACTTCCATTCTGTAGCAAATCAGAGGAGGAGGAAGAAGCAAATCTATCAGTTGCAAGGTGATGCAGGGATGGTTGAAGATAACAAAGGTATGTTAGATATTGTTGTTAAATATTATAAAGACCTTTTTTGCAAAGAAACTTGCCTTGACATTGATTTGATGGATGAATTTTGGGACCCTGAGGATATGGTGTCCCAAAATCATAATGCTATGCTTAATGTTGCTTTTTCTGAAAAAGAGGTAAAGGATGCAATCTTTGGCTCTTATGCTGAGGGTGCTCCTGGACTTGATGGGTTTTCTTTTCTCTTTTATCAACACTTTTGGGAGCTCATTAGAGTTGATTTCATGGCTATGTTAAAGGATTGGAATGAGGGGAATCTTGATCTTTTTAGATTGAATTTCTCTCTATTGACCTTGATTACAAAGGAGGCTGATGTTGTAACTATACAGAAATTCAGACCCATTGCCTTAACCAATTGCAGTTTAAGATTTTCTCTAAGAGTACCACTAATAGGCTGGGTGTGGTTAGTGAAGAACTTATTTATCCTAATCAAACAACTTTTATTAAGGGGATATATATCCTTGAGAGTGTTGTATCTACACATGAAGTTATTCATGATGTTGTGCATAAGGGTTAAAGCTGGCTTTATTTTCAAACTTGATTATGAAAAAGCATATGATAGGGTTGACAGGGATTTCCTTTTGAGAGTTATGTGGATGAGGGGTTTTAGCCCCAGGTGGATGTCTATCATTGAGGGGCTTTTACACAAAGGTTCTGTGGGTGTTAGGATTAATGATTGCAATAGTCGGTTCTTCCTCACCAAGTGGAGATGTGAGACAGGGGTCCTATATCCCCCATTCTTTTTAATTTTGTGGCCGATGTTTTCACGAAGGTCTTGTCCAAAGCTGTTGTTAATAGACAGATAGCTGGACTCATGCAAGAGTTAGGAGGGGGTCATTAGTATGCGAGTATGCTGATGATACTCTACTCTTCCTAGAAAATAATTTACGAGTCTATCATAAATTTAAAATGAATCCCGGCTTGTTTTGAGCATATGTCTGGTATGAGGATTAATTTCCATAAATGTGATCTAGTCCCTATTAATGTGGATGAGAATGATGCATAGCTTATTGCTCAATCCTTGAGTTGTAAGCTGAGGGATTTTCCTATGCAATATCTAGGAGTTCCCCTACATCACAGTAAGCTTAGGAGAGAGGATATGCAACCTGTTGTTGACAAGATCCTCAAGAGAGCTGTTGGTTGGAGAGGGAAGCTTCTTAACCATGCTGCTAAGTTAGAGCTGGTTAGAAGTGTCCTGGCCAGTATTCCTATTTATTTGCTTAGTATGATCAAATTCCCCAAGTGGGCTATTAACCTTATTAATTCTCAGATGGCTCACTGCCTTCGGGACAACTATGAGGGACATCGTAAGTATCACCTAGCTAATTGGGGGTTGGTCACTAGGAAAAGTTAATATGGAGGCTTAGGCATTCCTGATCTATCAGAGATGAACATGTGTCTCTTAGCCTCTTGGATTAAAAGATATCACTTAAATGATAACAAGTTGTGGAAACGAGATAGTGGACAACAAGTATAATGTGGACAACCCTAACTTCTTCTCTTGCTCATCTAGTGGTGCCGCTCCCTTTTGGAAAGGGGTTATGTGGGCTGCCAAAGCTGC
The DNA here is from genome assembly GCF_022539505.1 of Lolium rigidum. Lineage (NCBI taxonomy): Eukaryota > Viridiplantae > Streptophyta > Magnoliopsida > Poales > Poaceae > Lolium > Lolium rigidum. The sequence goes on from NC_061508.1 coordinate 20,254,134, forward strand.
TAAGATGGGTTATCAGTGGAAAGTAGGGGATGGTAGGAATATTAAGTTCTGGAAAGATCATTGGTTTGGATCCTGCGGCTTCGGCTATTCAATATTAGGAAGTATATTTCCTAGTAAATGAACAAAATAAGACCATTGCTGATCTTTGGGATGGGTCTTCTCTGAAAGTGACTTTTAGGAGATGCTTTGATCATAGATTGATGATGCAGTGGCTGGAAATTCAGCAAATTGCTCAAACTATCACTTTGAATAATATGAAGGATGGTTTGATTTGGATGTGGGAAGCCAGTGGGTGTTATAGTGTGAAATCCATGTATGTTGTGGTTAACTTTGGAGGGATTAAGCCTGTTGATATTCATTGTGTTTGGAAAATTAAAGTACCCCAAAAATTCATTTCTTTCTTTGGTTGATCTTCCACAATAAGTTACTCACTAGAGATAACTTGGTCAAGAGACAAAATGTTGATGATTTAATTTGTGTTTTTTGTAATGAAGTGGAATCTTGTCAACACCTTTTCTTTGACTGTGTGGTTGCATCAAATATCTGGAAAGAAATTGTTTTAGCCTTGGGTATTAATCTTAAGATTTCAAGCATGCCTGACATTTCATCTCTTTGGAATGAAAAGAAAAGGAATAATAAATACAATATGATCTTTGTTGTTGTATTGAGAACTATGTGGATTACCAGAAATGATCAAGTCTTCAATTGTTCTCAATGGTTTGGCATGCAGGGGTTGTGGAGACGTATGGTTTGCGAGTTGTGCTCGGTGGAAAGTCCTGTCGAAGGAAGAAGGAAGAGAAGAGCCGAGGACCGTTGCTGAGCAAGATGGAGACGTTGGCTCGGCTGCCACCGCAGCTGTCGTGGCCGGAGCCTGATTGACGCCCCAGAAGAAAGCAAGATCAACTCTCGAGGTATGTGACATGAACAACACGAGGGGTTTTGGCCCAATGTTGATCACAACTAAAGACTTGGCGAGGACCCTGGAGGCAAATGACCTGATTCTGGTGGGGGATGGTGCAGGCTTCAAAGTCCTGGACCGTCCTTGAAGTTGCTAGCCGGGGGGTGCTTGTTGTTTGGGTCTTTTAGCTGGTTCCATAACTTCGTGTTGTTGTCGGTTTAAAAACCTCTAGTTTGTGTGATCCGTAGCCTAAGACTTATGTTTTGATCCGAGTTGTATGAAGTGCTGGTGATCTGTAGTGCAAAAAACAAAACTGAATGATGTAGTTTGGTCGGAAGGTTTCAATATAATTGGAGTCGGGGTTGGTGCCCTGTTTCTCTGAAAATATTTTTGTTTTAAAGAATCTGGTCCAAAATAAGGTGGTCCGGGATATATATAGTCATGGGTTCAGCTGAGGGAAAAGAAACGAGAAATAAGCCAAATAATACAGAGGAAAAGATAAAATCTGAAAATAACCAACGAAGAACATATATCCGTTAAATGGGTAACGCGAGCTTTTAGAACATAGGTACTGCTCTTAAACTACATAGCTTTACAACCTCTAAATTACATATCATTTAGGAGGGGAGGAAGTTTCTTCTTAATGTTCATTTACAAACTTGTAATTTTTATCTAAGCTACATATTTTTTATTTTCACTATGCAATTTGGCAGCATATGCATATGTGCATCCTCAACATGCAAAAGATTTTCATGAGGCGCATATATAGGTGTTCATGTTCACGGCTAACCATTACATGCAATTCCATATTATATGGGACGAAAAGCCGTACATTATTATACTCGGTCCATACCGGTTTATAGGGGTATTGCTCATTTCAAGAAAATTTTAACTACTAATTTTGTCAATAAAATATAACATATATATCATAAAAAAATTATGCTATTGTAAACTTCTTTTAAATAAGAATCCGATGGTACAATTTTTGTAGCATATATCTCATATTTTGTTGACCAAATTTATAGTTACTTATGTATTGCCTAAAACTGGAAAAGAACTAAAATTGGTATAGCCACCATTCATCCCCCCTAGTCGCGCTACGGTACATTCACTAGGGTTTCTCTATATCTCCCCAAGAACAAAGGAACTACTCATACATGAAGGGGATCAACATCATAGCAATAATATGGATTGAATATGAAGATACAATTGTATACAAGTGCAAATCCTAATAGAGTTCGGATCACAACTAAGTAGACAAAGGGGATCGCGTTGAAGACGTTGATGATGATGCTGATAAAAATCAATGCGTTAACCTTCAAGATCCTAGCCTCCTCCTATTCTGTGTGTTGATGGAGATGGTGATGGAGGCGGCGACGGAGCAGCAGGGCTCCACCCCTAGGGCGTGGATGAAGTGGTGCCTCTCCTTGCCTCCTCCCTTCTTTATATAGGCGCTGGAGGTCGGTTTCGCAAACCGACGGAGCATGGGGCCGAATATGCCCATTGGGCCTTCACAAATATTGTTTCGTTTGACGAAACGACCCAAAAAAGCTCGGTACGGGTGGACGGTACGGGTGGGCTCTGCCCGTACAGATGGTCGCTAAAGTTACTGGACTTTCGTATATGAACGCTATTTTTTCATATGAACTCCGATTTGGGTGTTCTTCGGCTCATTGAACTCGTATGGACGAGGGCTACAACACCACGGCCTTAAATATTAAATATAAGATTTCGTAAAAATATCACTTTTTCTACAACTCATATGGCTAAGTCTGGTGCTTGTAATTCTCCCATCTTGTTCCCGCTTGGTCCCTTTTGCTTCCTTTTCCATGATTGCCAATAACACGTAAATACACATCAAAGACAAGGGAAACATAATAAATCCTACTAAAACTACTAAATATGCGAAGCTCATATGGAAATGAACAAGAACTCGTAAGTATGCAAAATAAGCAAAGGTGTATCTAGTCGGTGCATGAAATAAGTGAGAATATGAGCAATAGTATACTTAAAAACCTCAGTAAAATAGTGCAAAATTTCGAGCTATCAATAACTTCATGGGATGAATGTACTAATATATTCATGACTAAGTTTTTCCCACCAACAAAGACTATGCAATTGCGTTCTAACATTACAAGTTTTAGACAAGAATACCGCGAGCCACTATCGCTTGCATGGGAAAGGATGAAAGAAGGAACCATGGACTGTCCAAGTCATGGAATGGAGGACTGGTTAATCTTGTAATTATTTTATAATTCCCTTAACGCAATGTCAAAGTCTATGCTTGATACTACAGTTGGAGGAACATTCATGAGCAAGCTAGTTGAACTGGCAAGGAGTCTTCTAGATGATATGCAAAGCAACCATGCCTAATGGCATGTAGAAAGATCCTCCTCAAGAAATGTGAATTCAATCACCGAAGGTAACAATGAAGAGCTTACTTCAAAGGTAGATGAGCTTTTAAATATTCTAAAGGGTAAGGAAAGTACCCAAGTTAATGCCATCACCAACTCTAATGTTGAGGAAGTAGACTTCATAGCAAGAAATCCTTATAACCATGCATGGAAGAGTCAAAACTATGGCTCTAATTTTCCTAAACAATATAACAACATTGTAGGAGTTCCAAATAATAACTACACCAATGGTAGTGGAGCAAGCAAAGGTCATACTTCAATTAAAAATAATTTCAAAAAAATTATGCATGCTCAAGTTCGAACAAATAGTAACCTTACAAAGCTTACTGAAAATCATAGCACTATGTTAGGGAATTTATCTAATCGGACTATTTCTCTTAAGAACGATGTTTAAGTTCTACGATAGAAGGACAAAGACCGTTGAAGCACAACTAGGAAAGATAGCTGAAAGCCAAACTATAATACTTGCAAGATCTGAAGGTAAGCCGTAACCAAACCTCGTTGAAGACCTCAAGATGACGAGGATCGAAAAAGGAGAAGTACCTGAAGAACTAGACTATAGTAATGCTCCAACACCAAAGTACTCCGTAGAAGATCTCATAAACATGGTCACGGTAAAACACCCTGGAGTCGACGAAGGTAATGGTGTAAAGTACCATCAATTTAATCATGAAGTAGCATGCAGAGTTCGTGATTTAGAATAATAATACAAGAAGCTAGCTAAAAAACTTCCAGCTAAGCTTGATGATATATTTGAGCCCACTATTAAAATTCATATTGGAACAAATGAGGTGGCTGCACTTTGTGATCTTGGTGCAAGCGTCTCCACAATTTCAAAAAGTTTATTTGATAAGTTAGGAATGGGGCATTTAAAACAACTGAGCTAAGACTTCACTTAGCTGATTCAGCCTATTGACGAGATGCCGAAGAGCCAGTTGCTGTTTTCTGCTGTTTTAGGTTTCAGAAATCCTAGTAAGGAAATATTCTCGGAATTGGACGAAATCAACGCCCAGGGGCCTATTTTTCCACGAAGCTTCCGTAAGACCGGAGGACTTACGAAGTGGGGCCACGAGGCGCCACCACAACGGGCGGCGCGGCCCGGGTGCTGGTCGCGCGGCCCGGCGTGTGGGGCCCTCATGTGGCCCCCGACCTGCCCTTCCGCCTACATATAGTCTTCGTCGTGAAACCCCCGGCACCGAGAGCCACGATATGGAAAACCTTACGAGAGACGCCGCCGCCGCCAATCCCATCTCGGGGGATTCGGGAGATCGCCTCGGGCACCCCGCCGGAGAGGGGAATCATCTCCCGGAGGTCTCTTCATCGCCATGATCGCCTCCGGATCGATGTGTGAGTAGTTCACCCCTGGACTATGGGTCCATAGCAGTAGCTAGATGGTCGTCTTCTCCCCATTGTGCTATCATGTTAGATCTTGTGAGCTGCCTATCATGATCAAGATCATCTATTTGTAATCCTTCATGTTGTGTTTGTTGGGATCCGATGAATATTGAATACTATGTCAAGTTGATTATCAATCTATCATATATGTTATTTATGTTCTTGCATGCTCTCCGTTGCTAGTAGAGGCTCTGGCCAAGTTGATACTTGTGACTCCAAGAGGGAGTATTTATGCTCGATAGTGGGTTCATGCCTCCATTAAATCTGTGACGATGACGAAAGTTCTAAGGTTGTGGATGTGCTCGTTGCCACTAGGGATAAAACATCGATGCTTTGTCTAAGGATATTTGTGTTGATGACATTACGCACCATACTTAATGCAATTGTCTCGTTGTTTACAACTTAATACCGGAAGGGGTTCGGATGATAACTCGAAGGTGGACTTTTAGGCATAGATGCATGTCTGGATAGCGGTCTATGTACTTTGTCGTAATGCCCCGATTAAATCTCATAGTACTCATCATGATATATGTATGTGCATTGTTATGCCTTCTTTATTTGTCAATTGCCCAACTCGTAATTTGTTCACCCAACATCTGCTATCTTATGGGAGAGACACCGCTAGTGAACCGTGGACCCCGGTCCTATTCTTTACATCTGAAATACAACTGCTGCAATTGTTCTTTACTCGTTCTTCACAAACAACCATCATCATCCACACTATACATCTAATCCTTTGTTTACAGAGCAAGCCGGTGAGATTGACAACCTCGCCGTTACGTTGGGGCAAAGTTCCGTGATTGTGTTTTGCAGGTTCCACGTTGGCGCCGGAATCCCTGGTGTTGCGCCGCACTACACTCCTCCGCCATCAACCTTCAACGTGCTTCTTGACTCCTAATGGTTCGATAAACCTTGGTTTCTTACTGAGGGAAACTTGCTGCTGTACGCATCACACCTTCCACTTGGGGTTCCCAACGGGCGTGTGCTTTACGCGTCATCAGGCAGCCATGGGGGCCCTCGATTGGATCCGCCTGATCGAAATCGGGCCATTGGTGGCCTCTCTGGGTCGGCGGATTTTAGAAATACGCCTTCCGTTTTGGATATAGTGGTGGACGCTCCACCCATCTCAGACAAAATCTGCCCGGTCGGATCTAGGGCTCCACCTGGTTCTCAGACTCTCGTCTGGGTCAGGAGGGAGTTGGTCCAGGCGAGATCCTTCTCTCCCACCGATTGCTACCCTGCCAGAGCGGGTTTCCTTCCCAAGCCAACGGTGATCAAGTTCTCGGAGCTGTGGGGAGCTGAAGAAGGGAGGAGATCATTCGTGGAGGTAGTCAAGATGGCGGGAGGGGGTCGAGGTGCTAGAAGGTATGGTGAAGCTGGGGGTGGTCGTGGCTCTGGTGGTGGCCGTGCTCCTCCAGCGGCAGTCGCGACAGCGAAAACGGCTGCACCCTCCCTTGGCGCAGCTCCTGATCCAGTGATTGTCAAGAATGAATTCCCCCAACCCATGATGCAGCAGATGGGGACGTCTAGTCAAGGTATGTTTCCGATGATGCAACCCAATATGTGGAATATGCCGATGAGTCAGTGGTCGCAGTTCTTTGGAAACCAGCAAATTCCCCCAGCTGGTTTCAACCCCATGATGATGTTGCCTCAGGGTATTACTCCCACCCTTCCCCAACCTAATAGCCAGGGTAGCAGTGCTACTCTGAATCCTTCACAGTTGCATCAAGTCTCTGGTGGTAGTAAGAATAATAAGAAGAATCAGAAAGGGACTGCTTCTGATGGATCCAAGACTAGTGGTGAAAAGAATGGGGAAAATATGCAGTTGACAGTGGCTACTGGTCCTGGTCCTATCCTGGACCCCAAATTCAAGAATGTGACTTGTTATAACTGTGGAGAGCTTGGTCATTATGTAGGTCTTTGCACTAGAATCAAAAGATGCTTCATTTGCAGCAAGACTGGGCATCATATGGATACTTGCCTTATGTGGTACTCTCTTCTACCTACTTCCCAATATTGGGGGAGTGCTAACGCTGGACTGGGGTTCTTTCATGTGGAGGTGGAAGGGCCAGAAGTAGTTCAATGGTTGAATATGGATAATGTAGGAGTGGTGGTGGTCAAGGAGGGAGAAATATCTGCTGAAGAGCTTGAGAAATGTTTCAATGAAATGTGGAAGGTGAATTGGTTCTGGCAGATCAGATAGCTTGGTCCTTAGAGGTTCTTGGTGAGGTTTCCTCCTAGCAAGAGAATCAAGGAATTAGTGGAATACCCCTCCATTAATCTCAAGAAGGAAGGAGTGGTGATATATTTTGTAAACTGGGAAGGTGAAGCAGAACCTTTTGAGGAGTTCCAGGAGGTTTGGGTCAAGATACCTTGGCATTCATGCTAAGTGGTCGACATGGAAGACAATTTGCCAAGTCTCCACTACTCTAGGTGTGCTTGTCAACATTGATTGGCATGGCATCTTCGGTAGTTTCTATAAGGAAGTAAGAGTCAAGGTGGTTGTAAGGGACAAGTCCAAAATCCCATCCAACAAGCTCTTTGAAATGGAGCAATGTTTCTTCCTGATTGATTTCTTTGTAGTGACTGAAGGAGAAGCTATTGATGTAGATGAGGATGATGATGAAGACCCTGGTCATAGTAATGAAGGGGACAAGATTGATGATGACACTGAACTTGGTGATGATTTCAAGGCCTTGGATAAGAGCAAGACTGGTGGGAGCAATAGCAAGATGGAGACAGATCCTTCTGTCCCCCCTCTTGGTGGAAGGAGTGTCTCTAGATCTGTTGCTCAACAGAGCCTGGAGGAAAGTGTGCAAGACATGGTGTTTGGCAAGGAGCCACACATCTCTGCTGATAATGCTCTGGTGATAAGGAATGTTGAGGAGAACATTGGGAAGAATCTTCTTCAACATTTTGATGCTGAGAGTGATGAAGAAAATGAGGGTGTCAAAGAGATGAGTGATGGAAAAGTATCCAACAAACCTGACCCTCCCTTGCCTTCGATGGTATGGAAGGAGAAGAAGCAGTGGGGGCTTGTACAAGCTACAAGAATGAGCTCTAGGATTCCAAGAGATGACAAGATTGTTATTGAAAAAGCTCAAGATCTTAAGAAGGCAAAAAATCTGGAAACTCCTAAAGGTAACAAGATTTATGGCTTCTCTAATTCTTTTGCTGCTCTTGATAATCCAATTTTACTTGATAAAGAAAATAATGCTGGCATTAGCCTGGGACATAAATATCTGAATGTTGATTCTGTCATTTATAAGATTAAAGAGGTTGAAACAAAAAAGACTTGATGATTTTCATAAATCTAACCCTGCTAGTTTTCTTCCTATTGACATTAGTCTATCTGTGGAAGAAATGAGGGTAGGTTTAGAGGATGGGGATGGGGTTTTATCTGATCAGGAAGATCACATTAGTGATGTGCCTGATGAAGATGAACCTTGGACACTAGTCCATAGTAGAAAAAGGGGGAGAAGGAAGTTGATTTTTAAAAATGGTGGTAGCTCTAATTTGGAACCCTAGCTAGAGGCTTAAATAGGCCTGATAAGCTCACCAGAGTGCATGATCTCATTAGAGATATATGCCCTGATATTATTTGTTTTTCTGAATCCAAAAAAGAGGATTTCTCTAGTTTACAACTGCAACAACTAGATCCAGGGGGAAGATTCTCTGGTACTCGCTACGGAGTCTCCGAGTTGGACGGACCTGCTTCTTCGGGGTCGGAGGGAGTTGTTTGAAAAATGAGGAACTGGTTGCCAACTGTTAAAACTGTTGTTGGTATCCTTGTTGGCATTAGCATTGAGTTGTTTGACATAGTTAAGTGGGATATTTTACTTACTGTGTCTCTGTGCAAATAAAAGCAAAAAATGACAATGTTATTTGGAGAGTCATTGTTGTTTATGACTCTGCTTATGAGGAGCATAAATTAGATTTTATCAATGAGCTGCATAATGTATATGCTTGCTGGAGTGGTCCTACCTTAATTGGTGGTGACTTCAATCTCATTAGAGAAAAGAGTGAAAAGAATACTGGTAATATCAACCAACACTGGGCCAATCTATTTAATGATTGGATTAACAAATTCAATCTTATGGAGCTTAAAAACCCTAGTAGACAATTATCTTGGGCTAATAACCAAGATAATTTGGTCATGGCCTTGCTTGATAGAGTCTTTGTGTCTACTTGTTGGGATGCTTTATTCCCTGCTAGTAGTTTATCTTCAAAACCTAGAGTTGGTAGTGATCATACCCCACTTATTGTGGATACTGGTGCCTTGAAAATTACTCATGTTAAACAATTCAGATTTGAAAAATGGTGGCTTAAGATTGAGGGATTTGAACAAGTGGTTGTCAAGTTCTGGCAAGCTCCTTGTCATCTTCAAAACTCTCTTGATATGTGGCAATTTAAAATGAGGAGTACTAGGAAAGTTTTAAAAGGTTGGTCAGCCAACATTGAATCTGCCCAAAGGAAACTCAAACAAGGGCTAGTTGCTGAATATGACTTGCTTGATATTATTTCTGAAACTCAATGTTTATCACCTGCTTCTAAAGACAGAATGAAGAATATTTGTGTTGAACTTACTAAAATTTGGAGTAATGAGGAAATAAAAGCTAGACAAAGGTCTAGACAAAGATATATTTTAGAAGGGGACCGTAACACTGCTTACTTCCATTCTTTAGCAAATCAGAGGAGGAGGAGGAAGCAAATCTATCAGTTGCAAGGTGATGCAGGGATGGTTGAAGATAACAAAGGTATGTTAGATATTGTTGTTAAATATTATAAAGACCTTTTTTGCAAAGAAACTTGCCTTGACATTGATTTGATGGATGAATTTTGGGACCCTGAGGATATGGTGTCCCAAAATCATAATGCTATGCTTAATGTTGCTTTTTCTGAAAAAGAGGTAAAGGATGCAATCTTTGGCTCTTATGCTGAGGGTGCTCCTGGACTTGATGGGTTTTCTTTTCTCTTTTATCAACACTTTTGGGAGCTCATTAGAGTTGATTTCATGGCTATGTTAAAGGATTGGAATGAGGGGAATCTTGATCTTTTTAGATTGAATTTCTCTCTATTGACCTTGATTACAAAGGAGGCTGATGTTGTAACTATACAGAAATTCAGACCCATTGCCTTAACCAATTGCAGTTTAAGATTTTCTCTAAGAGTACCACTAATAGGCTGGGTGTGGTTAGTGAAGAACTTATTTATCCTAATCAAACAACTTTTATTAAGGGGATATATATCCTTGAGAGTGTTGTATCTACACATGAAGTTATTCATGATGTTGTGCATAAGGGTTAAACTGGGTTTATTTTTAAACTTGACTATGAAAAGGCCTATGATAGGGTGGACAGAGATTTTCTTTTGAGAGTTATGAGGATGAGGGGTTTTAGCCCCAGGTGGATGTCTATCATTGAGGGGCTTTTGCACAATGGATCTGTTGGTGTTAGGATCAATGACTGCAATAGTCAGTTCTTCCTCACCAGCGGAGATGTGAGACAGGGGGTCCTATATCCCCCATTCTTTTTAATTTTGTGGCTGATGTTTTCACGAAGGTCTTGTCCAAAGCTGTTGTTAATAGACAGATAGCTGGACTCATGCAAGAGTTAGGAGGGGGTCATTAGTATGCAGTATGCTGATGATACTCTACTCTTCCTAGAAAATAATTTACAGTCTATCATAAATTTAAAATGAATCCTGGCTTGTTTTGAGCATATGTCTGGTATGAGGATTAATTTCCATAAATGTGATCTAGTCCCTATTAATGTGGATGAGAATGATGCATAGCTTATTGCTCAATCCTTGAGTTGTAAGCTGAGGGATTTTCCTATGCAATATCTAGGAGTTCCCCTACATCACAGTAAGCTTAGGAGAGAGGATATGCAACCTGTTGTTGACAAGATCCTCAAGAGAGCCGTTGGTTGGAGAGGGAAGCTTCTTAACCATGCTGCTAAGTTAGAGCTGGTTAGAAGTGTCCTGGCCAGTATTCCTATTTATTTGCTTAGTATGATCAAATTCCCCAAGTGGGCTATTAACCTTATTAATTCTCGGATGGCTCACCGCCTTCGGGACAACTATGAGGGACATCGTAAGTATCACCTAGCTAATTGGGGGTTGGTCACTAGGAAAAGTTAATATGGAGGCTTAGGCATTCCTGATCTATCAGAGATGAACATGTGTCTCTTAGCCTCTTGGATTAAAAGATATCACTTAAATGATAACAAGTTGTGGAAACAGATAGTGGACAACAAGTATAATGTGGACAACCCTAACTTCTTCTCTTGCTCATCTAGTGGTGCCGCTCCCTTTTGGAAAGGGGTTATGTGGGCTGCCAAAGCTGCTAAGATGGGTTATCAGTGGAAAGTAGGGGATGGTAGGAATATTAAGTTCTGGAAAGATCATTGGTTTGGATCCTGCAGCCTGGCTATTCAATATTAGGAAGTATATTTCCTAGTAAATGAACAAAATAAGACCATTGCTGATCTTTGGGATGGGTCTTCTCTGAAAGTGACTTTTAGGAGATGCTTTGATCATAGATTGATGATGCAGTGGCTGGAAATTCAGCAAATTGCTCAAACTATCACTTTGAATAATATGAAGGATGGTTTGATTTGGATGTGGGAAGCCAGTGGGTGTTATAGTGTGAAATCCATGTATGTTGTGGTTAACTTTGGAGGGATTAAGCCTGTTGATATTCATTGTGTTTGGAAAATTAAAGTACCCCAAAAATTCATTTCTTTCTTTGGTTGATCTTCCACAATAAGTTACTCACTAGAGATAACTTGGTCAAGAGACAAAATGTTGATGATTTAATTTGTGTTTTTTGTAATGAAGTGGAATCTTGTCAACACCTTTTCTTTGACTCGTGTGGTTGCATCAAATATCCGGAAAGAAATTGTTTTAGCCTTGGGTATTAATCTTAAGATTTCAAGCATGCCTGACATTTCATCTCTTTGGAATGAAAAGAAAAGGAATAATAAATACAATATGATCTTTGTTGTTGTATTGAGAACTATGTGGATTACCAGAAATGATCAAGTCTTCAATCGTTCTCAATGGTTTGGCATGCAGGGGTTGTGGAGACGTATGGTTTGCAGCTGTGCTCAGTGGAAAGTCCTGCTGAAGGAAGAAGGAAGAGAAGAGCTGAGACTGTTGCTGAGCAAGATGGAGACGTTGGCTCGGCTGCCACCGCAGCTGTCGTGGCCGGAGCCTGATTGACGCCCCAGAAGAAAGCAAGATCAACTCTCGAGGTATGTGACATGAACAACACGAGGGGTTTTGGCCCAATGTTGATCACAACTAAAGACTTGGCGAGGACCCTGGAGGCAAATGACCTGATTCTGGTGGGGGATGGTGCAGGCTTCAAAGTCCTGGACCGTCCTTGAAGTTGCTAGCCTGGGGGTGCTGTTGTTTGGGTCTTTTAGCTGGTTCCATAACCTGTGTTGTTGTCAGTTTAAAAAACCTCTAGTTTGTGTGATCTGTAGCCTAAGACTTATGTTTTGATCTGAGTTGTATGAAGTGCTGGTGATCTGTAGTGCAAAAAACAAAACTGAATGATGTAGTTTGGTCGGAAGGTTTCAATATAATTGGAGTCGGGGTTGGTGCCCTGTTTCTCTGAAAATATTTTTGTTTTAAAGAATCTGGTCCAAAATAAGGTGGTCCGGGATATATATAGTCATGGGTTCAAGCTGAGGGAAAAGAAACGAGAAATAAGCCAAATAATACGGAGGAAAAGATAAAATCTGAAAATAACCAACGAAGAACATATATCCGTTAAATGGGTAACGCGAGCTTTTAGAACATAGGTACTTGCTCTTAAACTACATAGCTTTACAACCTCTAAATTACATATCATTTAGGAGGGGAGGAAGTTTCTTCTTAATGTTCATTTACAAACTTGTAATTTTTATCTAAGCTACATATTTTTTATTTTCACTATGCAATTTGGCAGCATATGCATATGTGCATCCTCAACATGCAAAAGATTTTCATGAGGCGCATATATAGGTGTTCATGTTCACGGCTAACCATTACATGCAATTCCATATTATATGGGACGAAAAGCCGTACATTATTATACTCGGTCCATACCGGTTTATAGGGGTATTGCTCATTTCAAGAAAATTTTAACTACTAATTTTGTCAATAAAATATAACATATATATCATAAAAAAATTATGCTATTGTAAACTTCTTTTAAATAAGAATCCGATGGTACAATTTTTGTAGCATATATCTCATATTTTGTTGACCAAATTTATAGTTACTTATGTATTGCCTAAAACTGGAAAAGAACTAAAATTGGTATAGCCACCATTCATCCCCCCTAGTCGCGCTACGGTACATTCACTAGGGTTTCTCTATATCTCCCCAAGAACAAAGGAACTACTCATACATGAAGGGGATCAACATCATAGCAATAATATGGATTGAATATGAAGATACAATTGTATACAAGTGCAAATCCTAATAGAGTTCGGATCACAACTAAGTAGACAAAGGGGATCGCGTTGAAGACGTTGATGATGATGCTGATAAAAATCAATGCGTTAACCTTCAAGATCCTAGCCTCCTCCTATTCGTGTGTTGATGGAGATGGTGATGGAGGCGGCGACGGAGCAGACGGGGCTCCACCCCTAGGGCGTGGATGAAGTGGTTCTCTCCTTGCCTCCTCCCCTCCTTATATAGGCGCTGGAGGTCGGTTTCGCGAACCGACAGAGCATGGGGGCGAATATGCTCCTAGGGCCTTCACAAATGTTGTTCCGTTTGACGAAACGGACCCAACGGAGCCCGATACGGGTGGACGGTGCGGGCGGGCTCTTCCCGTATCGATGGTCATAAAGTTACTGGACTTTCGTATATGAACGCTATTTTTTCATATGAACTCCGATTTGGGTGTTCTTCGGCTCATTGAACTCGTATGGACGAGGGCTACAACACCACGGCCTTAAATATTAAATATAAGATTTCGTAAAAATATCACTTTTTCTACAACTCATATGGCTAAGTCTGGTGCTTGTAATTCTCCCATCTTGTTCCCGCTTGGTCCCTTTTGCTTCCTTTTCCATGATTGCCAATAACACGTAAATACACATCAAAGACAAGGGAAACATAATAAATCCTACTAAAACTACTAAATATGCGAAGCTCATATGGAAATGAACAAGAACTCGTAAGTATGCAAAATAAGCAAAGGTGTATCTAGCTGGTGCATGAAATAAGTGAGAATATGAGCAATAGTATACTTAAAAACCTCAGTAAAATAGTGCAAAATTTCGAGCTATCAATAACTTCATGGGATGAATGTACTAATATATTCATGACTAAGTTTTTCCCACCAACAAAGACTATGCAACTGCGTTCTAACATTACAAGTTTTAGACAAGAATACCGCGAGCCACTATCGCTTGCATGGGAAAGGATGAAAGAAGGAACCATGGACTGTCCAAGTCATGGAATGGAGGACTGGTTAATCTTGTAATTATTTTATAATTCCCTTAACGCAATGTCAAAGTCTATGCTTGATACTACGGTTGGAGGAACATTCATGAGCAAGCTAGTTGAACTGGCAAGGAGTCTTCTAGATGATATGCAAAGCAACCATGCCTAATGGCATGTAGAAAGATCCTCCTCAAGAAATGTGAATTCAATCACCGAAGGTAACAATGAAGAGCTTACTTCAAAGGTAGATGAGCTTTTAAATATTCTAAAGGGTAAGGAAAGTACCCAAGTTAATGCCATCACCAACTCTAATGTTGAGGAAGTAGACTTCATAGCAAGAAATCCTTATAACCATGCATGGAAGAGTCAAAACTATGGCTCTAATTTTCCTAAACAATATAACAACATTGTAGGAGTTCCAAATAATAACTACACCAATGGTAGTGGAGCAAGCAAAGGTCATACTTCAATTAAAAATAATTTCAAAAAAATTATGCATGCTCAAGCTGAACAAATAGTAACCTTACAAAGCTTACTGAAAATCATAGCACTATGTTAGGGAATTTATCTAATCAGACTATTTCTCTTAAGAACGATGTTTAAGTTCTACAGTAAAGGACAAAGACCGTTGAAGCACAACTAGGAAAGATAGCTGAAAGCCAAACTATAATACTTGCAAGATCTGAAGGTAAGCCAGAACCAAACCCTGTTGAAGACCTCAAGATGACGAGGATCGAAAAAGGAGAAGTACCTGAAGAACTAGACTATAGTAATGCTCCAACACCAAAGTACTCCGTAGAAGATCTCATAAACATGGTCACGGTAAAACACCCTGGAGTCGACGAAGGTAATGGTGTAAAGTACCATCAATTTAATCATGAAGTAGCATGCAGAGTTCGTGATTTAGAATAATAATACAAGAAGCTAGCTAAAAAACTTCCAGCTAAGCTTGATGATATATTTGAGCCCACTATTAAAATTCATATTGGAACAAATGAGGTGGCTGCACTTTGTGATCTTGGTGCAAGCGTCTCCACAATTTCAAAAAGTTTATTTGATAAGTTAGGAATGGGGCATTTAAAACAACTGAGCTAAGACTTCACTTAGCTGATTCAGCCTATAGACAAGCTGTAGGAATTAAAGATAATATTATAGTAGAAATTAAAGGATGTCCTACTCTTACTGATCTTGTTATTGTGGACATGCCTGAAGATCATATAGCTCCTATAATATTAGGAAGGCCATTTCTTAGAACTATTAAAGCTCCAATCAATTTACATGTACGGAATGTGAGAATTGGACTACCATCCAAAGATCCATTTGTAGTACACTTCCCTAGAAAGAAGATGGCCAAACATGATGATGATGGGACCATCACTTTGAAAGCAAATTACTTTGGAGTGGGTCTTCCACTTCCAACACCTAAATGATCACCATCTTGGTCAAGCTAATTGACCTTAACTAGAAGCGCTCCATGGGAGGCAACCCATGTTCAATAAGTTTTTTCCATCTAGTTCTTATTTAGTTTAATGGTTTGTTCTATTTTTTTGTTTGTTTCGTTTGTTTTTATTTTTAATAAGAGTGTCCATAAGATCCTTTGGAAAAGAGGAGAATAAAATAAGAAAAAATGCATTTTGATTTCATATGCTAATGGTTGCGTATTCTTGATATTATAAACCGCTGTTTTTTTCCTTAGTCATTTTTGAGGTAATGTTGATGTACAAGGGCACGTGAAAAATTGCACAATCTTTTTTGAGTTCGCAGGTTCCAGTAACTTTAGGGACCTTCAGTACAGCGGGAGCCGCCCGTACCGCATCCACAGCCTCGAGGAAGAAAGGTTGTTAGTTTCGCTGAAATCGACTCTAACTTTCGCTACCATCGGTACGGGCAGACCAAACCGTACCATGCGCCCGTACCACTTCGACGACGAAACTCCAATTTTTTGTAAGAAACTAGTGTGTTTAGCGACCATATGTACAGGGGACGCGACTGTACCGTTTGGCCGTACCGCGTCGACCACCTTACACCTAGGCGGTTGCACCTGGTACAGGCGGGATGCGCCCGTACCACGCGTTGGACGCCATAAACAGGCAGGGAAGAGGTAACCAGATAAAAATTTCATATCCTCTCTCTTTCTTCCTCCTCCAAACTAAAAATCCACTCCTTTGGATCTCCAAATTCATTCGTTTTTATTTGATTCCTCGCACTCCATCGAAGTATGATACGTTTCTCCTCCGATCCCCCATTTTTTATTCACGGATCTATGCTCTAGCTTTTGCCACTATCAATCTAGACTTAGGGTATATTATGAACTTCATCACCTTAATGAGCATGCTAGATTTAGAGTTTAGAGGAGATTCTTTCATAGATGTGTAGAGGATGGTCATATGTCTATTCCTATCGGATCAAAAAAAAATTGTTGTTAAACTTTTTAAGTTGTGCTTAAGATACTAAACTGCTAATTACTTCTTTTGGATGAACACAAGGATCCGCTCGTGTGGCTGCACAGGTTGCACTACCGGTTGAAAACACCCCCGCTTCACTCGGTATCGAGTTTGAAGACCGACGTCATCTCAACCGTTTCAACTGTCTTAAGGACCGCGAGATCAATTCGAAAAAATGGGCATGCCCCCATATTCTGAACCAACTAGGCCTATGCAATGATTTTAACACTCTTTTCAACAATTTTGGTTTGCTTGACTTTTCTTTTCAAGAGACTGCCACCTATCTCCGTGATGCTCGAGTTCCTTACCAGCCTAAAGCATACCGTGAACCAGTACCACAACTCTGAGTATAATCAACCCGGAGTCAACCGGATATCCTTCCATTTGATGAACCGTGAGTATTAGTTGACTCTATATGAGTGGTGCAATTACTTTGGCTTTGAGAATAGCACCACCACCAACCGCTATGCATGCTTTACTTTGAAACCATCACCTAGCAGATATTTTTCTAGGATGAGCGTATCTAGCACACTCCCTCAGGGGAATTGTATTGAGTGCCCTGCTATTTGCTATTTGTACTATGTTATTGCTAATATCTTGCAGGCATGTGGTGATTTTACAAGACTCAATGGAGAGTACATGATGATCCTCGCAGAGGCTGTGTTCCCGGAAAGCAACATCCGCCCACACTTGGGCACCCTTCTCATCCTCTACCTGAACCACTAAGCACTTGAAGCTCGGGGCCCTATATGTGGAGGTGGAGTCATCACCATCTTGGCAAGAGGAGTTAACATCAATGTAAGTAGTTTACGAGCATTGGAAGGCCCTCGCCGTCTTGGTTTTACTACTCTGAATGCATGTGGTATGGTTAGAAAGATAGATGGTAGATATACTTCAATATACCGGGAGATGATCACTTGATCGTTGCCCCTCTGTCTAATGGCCTATTCTCTCTCTAGGATAGACGTTTGCATTATGATGCACAGGTTGAGGAAAATCTACCACAACAACAAGATGAACCCGAGGGAGAAGAGGAAGTTGAACAAGAACCTTAAGGACCAGAATAGGAGCAGCAGC
Source organism: Lolium rigidum (assembly GCF_022539505.1). Taxonomy (NCBI): domain Eukaryota; kingdom Viridiplantae; phylum Streptophyta; class Magnoliopsida; order Poales; family Poaceae; genus Lolium; species Lolium rigidum. The sequence goes on from NC_061508.1 coordinate 20,271,809, forward strand.
CACTCCATGAATTCACCACCTATCAACACATTTACGAACTTGAAGGAAGCATAGAGAACCTTATCAACCTCGCCATCAACCTTCGAGACAACACCACCGACCTCAATTCCCAGTTCACTCATTGGAGCGGACAATGGAACTTTTGGAATTATCCTCCACCACAATGAGCTCAACAAGAGGGCTTGCAAAAGCCTAAGCTTGGGGATGTGTTCCTCAAGCACTTTTATTTGTATTTGTACTCCTGCTCTTTGAAAGAGATTTGAAACACTCGTGTTGATTTATTCCAACACTTTGCTTTTTTATTTGCTTTTCATTTTAGTTGGTTTTTCTTATTAGTTGTTTTGTTTTTAGTTCCTTACTTTGTCACCAATCTTTTTATTTTTCCTCTCAATCCCAATTCACAAAAATAACAAAAAGATTTTTCCTTTTATCCTTGTTCTTGAAAGAGCTGAATTGCCATTGCCTCTTTGCTCGATATTATTAATGAGAGAGATCTACCAAGAGTTTTGAAGGAACACATCATATGGAAGAGAAATATGAAGTCTCCTACAGGAGGTATGTCTTATGTATCTCACTTTAGAAGTTTGAATTGTTTATGCTAGTCAATAGACTTGTTAAGATATGGTACAAGTGGGAGTGATTTGAAGCAATTAGATAGAGTTTTTATTTGTATGTTTAGTTAATTGTGAAAGCTCTTACTGTAGTTCATTTAGTTAACCGAGTCTTGCCTTGGAAATAATATTGCCAAACAAGTACAACAAGAAGAAGTCTAAACTTATGACTTGTATGATGACCAATTGTCTTAAGGGTTTAACTTTGAAGATACTTAACTCCATAGATGTTGAGATAGACTTGATAGGAGTTGTTTGATGGAATTGAAACTTAGTGGAAGCCGAGACACATGCTAAGATATAAAGTTGTGAACAAATATGAGATACTGTTTTAAGCGTGTCAACATATAAATTGAGGTATGATATTGCTTTACGCGTGTCAGCATGACTGTTGTGCACAGTCTTGGGATACTAGCACCACTGGCCCAATGATTGGTGCAACCCTTACTAAAAGGTCATTAATGACTCTTGCTTGGAAACTCTCAAAGGAATCCTAAAATGCCACGTCTCAAGTCTTGGCATGGATTTTCTACTATTAGATGAATATTCTTGAAATACAGTGAATGGATAGTAATGTGCTTTGATAGCCTTGATCAATTGATGTCGGCATAATTAAGATACTTCCTTGCTTATACCTCTTTTGACATGAATTCTCATACTTAATTTCATGGTAATAAACTTCTAGTGTTCCTTGGCAAATTGAAAGTTAACTACTTAAGCTATAGTGATTGGTTACATAACTAGTTATTCATACTTATAATATTTATTGTGATTGTATCGAGTTACCAATGCTTGTATTGTATTATTGGCACTTCTCTAACTATGCTAAGCTCTCAAATTGAAGAAGTGTTGGACTCATAAGGCTACCACTTGTAAGTGATTTTGCGTTCTCGTTGTTTTGGTTTAAACGTCAAACTCCTTATGGTTCTTTGTTTCTTGTTCGAGGACGATCAAGTTTAAGCTTGGGAAAGTTGATGGCTATGAAATACGCCACTTTTTCTTGCGTTTAAACATTTAGCTAAGTCAAGAAATTGACTAAGTTTACCTCTAAACTTACCACTAATGAATAATTAATGCAAAGATATGCAATCTCTTATATTTTTGGATGTTGTGCTAGAAATCACGTCATAATGATAAATTGACTTGCAATTACTGAAGAAAACCGCGTCAGGATCATGGCAAAGTTGACTACGCTCGAAGAGGCGATTCCAGGGACTTTAATAGGCATCGGTACGGGAAAGCCCCGCATGTACCCTCTACATGTACCATGCACCGCTGTGTTCCCGAGGTCAAACGCTATAAGTCCTATGATGGGACCGACGCTAAAAAGAGAGCCATTCGTCGCAAAACAGAGCCGCCATCCATCAGATTCATCTGCACCACACCGAAGGAGATCCACCACCATAGTTCATTCATCTCATCTCCAATCTCCTCCATAGCCATAGCCATCACCATTGTAATAAAGATCTCCTTTAGAATTGGCGACCATTGTAAGAATATTGCGATTTCAATCTAAGTATTTTGCACAATGATTTATGTCGTTGTATTGATCTTGATATTATGTGTGAGTAGTCCTCACTGGCTGTGGGTTGGGGTGAATCCTCGCAGCGTTCATGTGCATCTAATATTATTATATGTGTAAGGATTGAATAGGAGTTTTGCAATCTTGTATCATTGTCTGTTTGCCTCGTTCCGGTGATCTGCGGGTACCCATATCATCTGGATCAATCAAGGGAAGAGGTGAGATGAGTAGAGAACGGCGTGCTACCGCGAAACCTCGGTAACAGTAAGGGGAAAGTAACGGTACATGTTTAGTGATTCATTCGGGATCCTGGCACAATCATCTAGCTTAAGGCTTTGGTATGTATTCATTTACTTAACAACTATTGTTGCTTGCAACTGTGAGGACAGTGCTTGGACCGAGAGGCTCTTGTCACCTCTGGCTTTAGGGGCAAGACTATTTACGGATGTGCTACTCACAAATCTCGTATTATTTGTTACACATATGTGCTTCAATTATATTTGTATGCATAGCTGCAGGAGAAACCTTAACACTGGCCTATTTCCCTCATTGAACACAACCCCCTTAAAAGTAAAATAGAAAGGTCCGGTAACAAAAAGTAAAATAAACTAGCAATCCTTGTAGATGTTTCCTTAACACCATTTTAGCGGTGCTTCCCAAGGTTCGATTAAACATAGGTGAAAGAGCATGGAGCCCCCATGTGTGGTTTTGGTAATTAATGGCAATCCCTATGGACTAATGTTTGCATTGAGTTATATTTGTAGTTGTCCATAGGCAATGCTTGAATCATAAGTTGGCTTCAAGGTTGCAATAAGAAGAAATGAAGTGAAAGTTCAAGATAAGCCAACTCGAAGAGATCATATGATTAAAGCTTGCCATTCATATTGTGTTCATGGATATGTGAAGATGCACCAAAGAATAAGGCTCTCCCATAGTGGATTATGGGGGAGCAATCGGCAAGACTTCATCAAGCAAGCACAATAAAGAAAGGTGTTTGATGACGCGTAAAGCACACGCTCATTGGGAACCCCAAGTGGAAGGTGTGATGCGTACAGCAGCAAGTTTCCCTCAGTAAGAAACCAAGGTTTATCGAACCAGTAGGAGTCAAGAAGCACGTTGAAGGTTGATGGCGGAGGAGTGTAGTGCGGCGCAACACCGGGGATTCCGGCGCCAACGTGGAACCCGCACAACACAATCACGTAACTTTGCCCCAACGTAACGGCTAGGTTGTCAATCTCACCGGCTTGCTCGTAAACAAAGGATTAGATGTATAGTGTGGATGATGATGGTTGTTTGCGAAGAACGATAAAGAACAATTGCAGCAGTTTGTATTTCGGATGTAAAGAATAGGACCGGGGTCCACGGATCACTAGCGGTGTCTCTCCCATAAGATAGCAGGATGTTGGGTGAACAAATTACGGTTGGGCAATTGACAAATAAAGAAGGCATAACAATGCACATACATATATCATGATGAGTACTATGAGATTTAATCGTGGCATTACGACAAAGTACATAGACCGCTATCCAGCATGCATCTATGCCTAAAAAGTCCACCTTCGAGGTTATCATCCGAACCCCTCCAGTATTAAGTTGTAAACAACAGACAATTGCATTAAGTATGGTGCGTAATGTAATCAACACAAATATCCTTAGACAAAGCTTCGATGTTTTATCCCTAGTGGCAACAGCACATCCACAACCTTAGAACTTTCTATCACTGTTCCAGATTTAATGGATGCATGAACCCACTATCGAGCATAAATACCCCCTCTTGGAGTCACAAGTATCAACTTGGCCAGAGCCTCTACTAGCAACGGAGAGCATGCAAGAACATAAATAACATATATGATAGATTGATAATCAACTTGACATAGTATTCAATATTCATCGGATCCCAACAAACACAACATGAAGGATTACAAATAGATGATCTTGATCATGATAGGCAGCTCACAAGATCTAACATGATAGCACAATGGGGAGAAGACGACCATCTAGCTACTCGCTATGGACCCATAGTCCAGGGGTGAACTACTCACACATCGATCCGGAGGCGATCATGGCGATGAAGAGACCTCCGGGAGATGATTCCCCTCTCCGGCAGGGTGCCGGAGGCGATCTCCCGAACCCCCGAGATGGGATTGGCGGCAGCGGCGTCTCTGGAAGGTTTTCCGTATCGTGGCTCTCGGTAAAAGGGTTTTCGCGACGGAGGCTATAAGTAGGCGGAAGGGCAGAGTCGGAGGGCTGACGAGGGGCCCACACCACAGGGCGGCGCGGGCCCCTCCCTGGCCGCGCCGCCTTGTGGTTTGGCCACCTCGTGGCCCCACTTCGTATGCTCTTCGGTCTTCTGGAAGCTCCGTGGAAAAATAAGACCCTGGGCATTGATTTCGTCCAATTCCGAGAATATTTCCTTTGTAGGATTTCTGAAACCAAAAACAGCAGAAAACATCAACTGGCTCTTCGGCATCTTGTCAATTGGTTAGTGCTGGAAAATGCATAATAATGATGTAAAGTGTGTATAAAACATGTGAGTATTGTCATAAAAGTAGCATGGAACATAAGAAATTATAGATACGTTTGAGACGTATCAAACATCCCCAAGCTTAGTTCCTACTCGCCCTCGAGTAGGTAAACGATAACAAGGATAATTTCTGAAGTGACATGCTATCATAATCTTGATCAATACTATTGTAAAGCATATGAGATGAATGAAGTGATTCGAAGCAATGGTAAAGACAATGATTAAACAACTAAATCATATAGCAAAGACTTTTCATGAATAGTACTTTCAAGACAAGCATCGATAAGACTTGCACAGGAGTTAACTCATAAAGCAATAAATTCTTAGTAGAAAGCTTTGAAACAACACAAAGGAAGATATAAGTTTTAGCAGCTTGCTTTCAACTTCAACATGTTTATCTCATGGATATATCTCATGGATAATTGTCAACACAAAGTAATATGATGAATGCAAATAAGCAAGTATGTAGGAATCAATGCACACAGTTGACACAAGTGTTCGCTTCTAAGATAGAAAGAAGTAGGTAAACTGACTCAACATAAAGTAAAAGAAAGGCCCTTCGCAGAGGGAAGCATGGATTAATATTTTTGTGCTAGAGCTTTTCATTTTGAAAACATAGAAACAATTTTGTCAACGGTAGTAATAATTCATATGTGTTATGCATAAGATATCCTATAAGTTGCAAGCCTCATGCATAGAGTACCAATAGTGCTCGCACCTTGTCCTAATTAGCTTGGATTTACATGGATTATCATTGCATAACATATGTTTCAACCAAGTGTCACAAAGGGGTACCTCTATGTCGCCTGTACAAAGGTCCAAGGAGATAGATCGCATTTGATTTCTCGTTTTTGATAGATCTCAACTTAGGACATTGATACGTCTCCGACGTATCGATAATTTCTTATGTTCTATGCCACATTATTGATGTTATCTACATGTTTTATGCACACTTTATGTCATATCCGTGCATTTTCTGGAACTAACCTATTAACAAGATGCCGAAGTGCCGCTTGCTCGTTTTCTGCTGTTTTTGGTTTCGGAAATCCTAGTAAAGAAATATTCTCGGAATTGGACGAAATAAAAGCCCGGAGGCCTATTTTCTCACGAAGCTTCCGGAAGACCGAAGACGAGACGGAGAGGGGCCACGGGGTGGCCAAACCCTAGGGCGGCGCGGCCCCACCCCCGGCCGCGCCGGCCTCGTGGTTTGGGCCCCCCGTGCCGCCTCTCGACTTGCCCTTCCGCCTACTTAAAGCCTCCGTGACGAAACTTCCAGTACCGAGAACCACGATACGGAAAACCTTACTGAGACGCCGTCGCCGCCGATCCCATCTCGGGGGATCCTGGAGATCGCCTCCGGCACCCTGCCGGAGAGGGGAATCATCTCCCGGAGGACTCTACACCGCCATGGTCGCCTCCGGAGTGATGAGTGAGTAGTCTACCCCTGGACTATGGGTCCATAGCAGTAGCTAGATGGTTGTCTTCTCCCCATCGTGCTATCATTGTCGGATCTTGTGAGCTGCCTATCATGATCAAGATCATCTATCTGTAATTCTATATGTTGCGTTTGTTGGGATCCGATGAATAGAGAATACTTTTTATGTTGATTATCAAAGTTATGCTTATGTGTTGTTTATGATCTTGCATGCTCTCCGTTTCTAGTAGAGGCTCTGGCCAAGTTTTTACTTTTAACTCCAAGAGGGAGTACTTATGCTCGATAGTGGGTTCATGCCTGCATTGACACCTGGGACGATGTGACGAAAGTTCTAAGGTTGTGTTGTGCTTGTTGCCACTAGGGATAAAACATTGATGCTATGTCTAAGGATGTAGTTGTTGATTACATTACGCACCATACTTAATGCAATTGTCCGTTGCTTTGCAACTTAATACTCGGAGGGGTTCGGATGATAACTCGAAGGTGGACTTTTTAGGCATAGATGCGGTTGGATGGCGGTCTATGTACTTTGTCGTAATGCCCAATTAAATCTCACTATACTCATCATGATATGTATGTGCATGGTCATGCTCTCTTTATTTGTCAATTGCCCAACCGTAATTTGTTCACCCAACATGCTCGTTCGTCTTATGGGAGAGACACCTCTAGTGAACTGTGGACCCCGGTCCAATTCTCTTTACTGAAATACAATCTACTGCAATACTTGTTTTTACTGTTTTCTCTGCAAACAATCATCTTCCACACAATACGGTTAATCCTTTGTTACAGCAAGCCGGTGAGATTGACAACCTCACTGTTTCGTTGGGGCAAAGTACTTTGGTTGTGTTGTGCGAGGTTCCACGTTGGCGCCGGAATCCCCGGTGTTGCGCCGCACTACATCCTGCCGCCATCAACCTTCAACGTGCTTCTTGGCTCCTCCTGGTTCGATAAACCTTGGTTTCTTTCCGAGGGAAAACTTGCTGCTGTGCGCATCATACCTTCCTCTTGGGGTTGCCCAACGAACGTGTGAAATACACGCCATCAAGCTCTTTTTCGGGCGCCGTTGCCGGGGAGATCAAGACACGCTGCAAGGGGAGTCTCCACTTCTCAATCTCTTTACTTTGTTTTTGTCTTGCTTTATTTTATTTACTACTTTGTTTGCTGCACTAAATCAAAATACAAAAAAAATTAGTTGCTAGTTTTACTTTATTTGCTATCTTGTTTGCTATATTGAAAACACAAAAAAATTAGTTACTAGCATTTACTTTACTTATTTCATCATGTTTCCTTTTAATTTTACCACAAAGAACATACCGGTAGGACGTGGGTCTATAGTTGGGAGAAATAACATAGAAGAATTCTTCAACCATGTTAGTACAATTGAAAATTTTGAAGATAGACACTTGGTAGACCTTGCGCCTACTTATGAAATTGCTGCTGCACATTTAGTTCGCTTGTTGGAAACCAAATTTGTTAATCTCAATCCTATAATCCAACATATGTTTTTCACACTTGGTGATATGGAAGAAGGGGAAAAGAAAGATTTTGTTTTAGAAACCCTTCTTAGAGAATTTGGTGGTCTAGCAAGAGAAGCTAGAAAGGTCTTTGCTAAATTTAATATGCTTGGTTCTCCTACTAATTTTGTTAGTCTCCTTGAAAAGATGGATATGGATAGAATAAGATACACTAATAATATTGATGATGGAGGGGAGATCAAAGCACCAATACCATGCAAGCTCCTAGCTATGAATGATGCACTAGAAAATAATTATGCTTGGCTTGTTCCTGAAAATTTGTTTGATGAGAGTAGCACGCCTAAGACTAATGAAAAGGGAGATGCTAAAACTTATGTATCTAATATAATATGCCTGGTTGAGAAGAGCCCACACCCCGCTGTAGAAGTACCACCCTTTGATAATACTTGATACACACTTTCTGCGCCTAGCTGAAAGGCGTTAAAGAAAAGCGCTTATGGGAGACAACCCATGTTTTTACCTACAGTACTTTGTTTTTATTTTGTGTCTTGGAAGTTGTTTACTACTGTAGCAACCTCTCCTTATCTTAGTTTTGAGTTTTGTTGTGCCAAGTTTAGCCGTTGATAGAAAAGTAAGTACTAGATTTGGATTACTGCGCAGTTCCAGATTTCTTTGCTGTCACGAATCTGAGCCCACTGCCCTGCAGGAAGCTCAGAAAATTATGCCAATTTACGTGCATGATCCTCAGATATGTACGCAACTTTCATTCAATTTGAGCATTTTCATTTGAGCAAGTCTGGTGCCATTTTAAAATTCGTCAATACGAACTGTTCTGTTTTGACAGATTCTGCCTTTTATTTCGCATTGCCTCTTTCGCTATGTTGGATGAATTTCTTTGATCCACTAATGTCCAGTAGCATTATGCAATGTCCAGAAGTGTTAAGAATGATTGTGTCACCTCTGAATATGTCAATTTATATTGTGCACTAACCCTCTAATGAGTTGTTTCGAGTTTGGTGTGGAGGAAGTTTTCAAGGGTCAAGAGAGGAGTATGATGCAACATGATTAAGGAGAGTGAAAGCTCTAAGCTTGGGGATGCACCCGGTGGTTCACCCCTGCATATATCAAGAAGACTCAAGCGTCTAAGCTTGGGGATGCCCAAGGCATCCCCTTCTTCATCGACAACATTATCAGGTTCCTCCCCTGAAACTATATTTTTATTCCATCACATCTTATGTGCTTTTTCTTGGAGCGTCGGTTTGTTTTTGTTTTTTGTTTTGTTTGAATAAAATGGATCCTAGCATTCACTTTATGGGAGAGGTACACACTCCTCTGTAGCATATGGACAAATATGTCCTTTGTTTCTACTCATAGTATTCATGGCGAAGTTTCTCCTTCGTTAAATTGTTATATGGTTGGAATTGGAAAATGATACATGTAGTAATTGCTATAAATGTTTTGGGTAATGCGATACTTGGCAATTGTTGTGCTCATGTTTAAGCTCTTGCATCATATGCTTTGCACCCATTAATGAAGAAATACATAGAGCACGCTAAAATTTGGTTTGCATATTTGGTTTCTCTAAGGTCTAGATAATTTCTAGTATTGAGTTTGAACAACAAGGAAGACGGTGTAGAGTCTTATAATGTTTTCAATATGTCATTTATGTGAGTTTTGCTGCACTGGTTCATCCTTGTGTTTGTTTCAAATAAGCCTTGCTAGCCTAAACCTTGTATCGAGAGGGAATACTTCTCATGCATCCAAAATACTTGAGCCAACCACTATGCCATTTGTGTCCACCATACCTACCTATACTACATGGTATTTTTCCGCCATTCCAAAGTAAATTGCTTGAGTGCTACCTTTAAAAATTCCATCATTCACCTTTGCAATATATAGCTCATGGGACAAATTGCTTAAAAACTATTGTGGTATTGAATATGTAATTATGCACTTTATCTCTTATTAAGTTGCTTGTTGTGCGATAACCATGTTTACTGGGGAACGCCATCAACTCGTTGTTGAATTTCATGTGAGTTGCTATGCAAGTTCGTCTTGTCTGAAGTAAGAGCGATCTACACTGAGTTGAATGGTTTGAGCATGCATATTGTGAGAGAAGAACATTGGGCCGCTAACTAAAGCCATGATTCATGGTGGAAGTTTCAGTTTTGGACAAACATCCTCAAATCTCTAATGAGAAAAGAATTAATTGTTGTTGAATGCTTAAAGCATTAAAAGAGGAGTCCATTATCTCGTTGTCTATGTTGTCCCGGTATGGATGTCTAAGTTGAGAATAATCAAAAGCGAGAAATCCAAATGCGAGCTTTCTCCTTAGACCTTTGTACAGGCGGCATAGAGGTACCCCTTTGTGAAACTTGGTTAAAGCATATGTATTGCGGTGATAATCCAGGTAGTCCAAGCTAATTAGGACAAGGTGCGAGCACTATTGGTACACTATGCATGAGGCTTGCAACTTATAAGATATAATTTACATGATGCATATGCTTTATTACTACCGTTGACAAAATTGTTTCATGTTTTCAAAATCAAAGCTCTAGCACAAATATAGCAATCGATGCTTTTCCTCTATGAGGACCATTCTTTTACTTTCAATGTTGAGTCAGTTCACCTATTTCTATCCACCTCAAGAAGCAAACACTTGTGTGAACTGTGCATTGATTCCTACATACTTGCTTATTGCACTTATTATATTACTCTATGTTGACAATATCCATGAGATATACATGTTACAAGTTGAAAGCAACCGCTGAAACTTAATCTTCTTTTGTGTTGCTTCAATACCTTTACTTTGAATTATTGCTTTATGAGTTAACTCTTATGCAAGACTTATTGATGCTTGTCTTGAAGTGCTATTCATGAAAAGTCTTTGCTTTATGATTCACTTGTTTACTCATGTCATACACATTGTTTTGATCGCTGCATTCACTACATATGCTTTACAAATAGTATGATCAAGGTTATGATGGCATATCACTTCAGAAATTATCTTTGTTATCGTTTTACCTGCTCGGGACGAGCAGAACTAAGCTTGGGGATGCTTGATACGTCTCCGACGTATCGATAATTTCTTATGTTCTATGCCACATTATTGATGTTATCTACATGTTTTATGCACACTTTATGTCATATTCGTGCATTTTCTGGAACTAACCTATTAACAAGATGCCGAAGTGCCGATTCTTTGTTTTCTCGCTGTTTTTGGTTTCAGAAATCCTAGTAAAGAAATATTCTCGGAATTGGACGAAATAAAAGCCCAGAGGCCTATTTTCTCACGAAGCTTCCACAAGACCGAAGACGAGACGAAGAGGGGCCACGGGGTGGCCAAACCCTAGGGCGGCGCGGCCCCACCCCTGGCCGCGCCGGCCTGTGGTTTGGGCCCCCCGTGCCGCCTCTCGACTTGCCCTTCCGCCTACTTAAAGCCTCCGTGACGAAACTTCCAGTACCGAGAACCACGATACGGAAAACCTTACTGAGACGCCGTCGCCGCCGATCCCATCTCGGGGGATCCTCGGAGATCGCCTCCGGCACCCTGCCGGAGAGGGGAATCATCTCCCGGAGGACTCTACACCGCCATGGTCGCCTCCGGAGTGATGAGTGAGTAGTCTACCCCTGGACTATGGGTCCATAGCAGTAGCTAGATGGTTGTCTTCTCCCCATCGTGCTATCATTGTCGGATCTTGTGAGCTGCCTATCATGATCAAGATCATCTATCTGTAATTCTATATGTTGCGTTTGTTGGGATCCGATGAATAGAGAATACTTGTTATGTTGATTATCAAAGTTATGCTTATGTGTTGTTTATGATCTTGCATGCTCTCCGTTTCTAGTAGAGGCTCGGCCAAGTTTTTACTTTTAACTCCAAGAGGGAGTACTTATGCTCGATAGTGGGTTCATGCCCGCATTGACACCGGGACGAGTGACAGAAAGTTCTAAGGTTGTGTTGTGCTTGTTGCCACTAGGGATAAAACATTGATGCTATGTCTAAGGATGTAGTTGTTGATTACATTACGCACCATACTTAATGCAATTGTCCGTTGCTTTGCAACTTAATACTCGGAGGGGTTCGGATGATAACCCGAAGGTGGACTTTTTAGGCATAGATGCAGTTGGATGGCGGTCTATGTACTTTGTCGTAATGCCCAATTAAATCTCACTATACTCATCATGATATGTATGTGCATGGTCATGCTCTCTTTATTTGTCAATTGCCCAACTGTAATTTGTTCACCCAACATGCTTGTTCGTCTTATGGGAGAGACACCTCTAGTGAACTGTGGACCCCGGTCCAATTCTCTTTACTTGAAATACAATCTATCGCAATACTTGTTTTTACTGTTTTCTCTGCAAACAATCATCTTCCACACAATACGGTTAATCCTTTGTTACAGCAAGCCGGTGAGATTGACAACCTCACTCGTTTCGTTGGGGCAAAGTACTTTGGTTGTGTTGTGCGGGTTCCACGTTGGCGCCGGAATCCCTGGTGTTGCGCCGCACTACATCCCGCCGCCATCAACCTTCAACGTGCTTCTTGGCTCCTCCTGGTTCGATAAACCTTGGTTTCTTTCTGAGGGAAAACTTGCTGCTGTGCGCATCATACCTTCCTCTTGGGGTTGCCCAACGAACGTGTGAAATACACGCCATCAGACATCCATACCGGGACAACATAGACAACAGATTATGGACTCCTCTTTAATGCATAAGCATTCAACAACAGATAATATTCTCATAAGAGATTGAGGATTGATGTCCAAACTGAAACTTCCACCATGATTCATGGTTTTAGTTAGCGGCCCAATGTTCTTCTCTAACAATATGCATACTCAAACCATTTGATCATGATAAATCACCCTTACTTCGGACAAGACGAACATGCATAGCAACTCACATGATATTCAACAAAGGTGTAATAGTTGATGGCGTCCCAGAAACATGGTTACCGCTCAACAAGCAACTTATAAGAAATAAGATACATAAGTAACATATTCAATACCACAATAGTTTTTAAGGCTATTTTCCCATGAGCTATATATTGCAAAGACAAGGAAGGAAATTTTAAAGGTAGCACTCAAGTAATTTACTTTGGAATGGCAGAGAAATACCATGTAGTAGGTAGGTATGGTGGACACAAATGGCATGTTTTTGGCTCAAGGATTTGGATGCACGAGAAGTAATCCCTCTCAATACAAGGCTTGGGCTAGCAAGGTTGTTTGAAGCAAACTCAAGTATAAACCGGTACAGCAAAACTTACATAAGAACATATTGCAAGCATTATAAGACTCTACACTGTCTCCTTGTTGTTCAAACACCTTAACCAGAAAATATCTAGACTTTAGAGAGACCAATCATGCAAACCAAATTTCAACAAGCTCTATGGTAGTTCTTCATTAATGGGTACAAAGTACATGATGCAAGAGCTTAAACATGATCTATTTGAGCACAACAATTGCCAAGTATCAAATTATTAAAGACAATATACCAATTACCACATGAAGCATTTTCTGTTTCCAACCAAATAACGATGAACGAAGCGGTTCCAACCTTCGCCATGAACATTAAAAGTAAAGCTAAGAACACCAGTGTTCATATGAACGAGCGGAGCGTGTCTCTCTCCCACACAAATAATGCTAGGATCCGAATTTATTCAAACAAAAACAAAAATAAAAACATACAAACACTCCAAGTAAAGCACATAAGGTGTGATGGAATAAAAATATAGTTTCACTAGAGGTGACCTGATAAGTTGTCGATGAAGAAGGGATGCCTTGGGCATCCCCAAGCTTAGATGCTTGAGTCTTCTTGAAATATGCATGGATGAACCACATGGGCATCCCCAAGCTTAGACTTTTCACTCTTCTTGATCATATTATATCATCCTCCTCTCTTGATCCTTGAAAACTTCCTCCACACCAAACTCAAAACAAACTCATTAGAGGGTTAGTGCATAATCAAAAATTCACATATTCAGAGGTGACATAATCATTCTTAACACTTCTGGACATTGCACAAAGCTACTGAAAGTTAATGGAACAAAGAAATCCATCCAACATAGCAAAACAGGCAATGCGAAATAAAAGGCAGAATCTGTCAAAACAGAACAGTCCGTAAAGACGGAGTTTTCAGGGGCACTTAACCTGCTCAGATGAAAAAGCTCAAATTGAATGAAAGTTGCGTACATATCCGAGAATCACGCACGTAAATTGGCAGATTTTTCTGGGTTACCTACAGACGGGGCTACTCAATTTCGTGACAGCAAGAAATCTGTTTATGCGCAGTAATCCAATTCTAGTATCAACCTTACTATCAAAGACTTTACTTGGCACAATGATGCAATAAAATAAAGATAAGGAGAGGTTGCTACAGTAGTAAACAACTTCCAAGACTCAAATATAAAATAAAGTGCAGAAGTAAAATAATGGGTTGTCTCCCATAAGCGCTTTTCTTTAACGCCTTTCAGCTAGGCGCAGAAAGTGTGTATCAAGTATTATCGAGAGATGAAGCATCAACATAGGTGTTGGGAGTTTTCTCAACTATGCATTTTATCTGATCTATGTGAGTTTCAGAGGCTCCCTTTTCATTATTCTTAGGTTTGCTATCCTCGTCAAACAAATTTTCAGGAACAAGCCAACCATAGTTATTCTCTAGAGCGTCATTCATTCCTAGGAGCTTACAAGGTATTGTTGTCTTAATCTTCCCACCATCATTAATATTATTAGTGTACCTTACTCTCTCCATGTCCATCTTTTCAAGGATACTAACAAAATTGGTATAAGAGCCAAGCATCTTATATTTAATAAAGACCTTTCTAGCCTCTCTTGCTACACCACCAAATTCTTTAAGAAGGGTTTCTAAAACGAAATCTTTCTTTTCTCCCTCTTCCATATCACCGAGTGTAAGAAACATGTGTTGGATTATAGGATTAAGATTAACAAATTTAGTTTCCAACATGTGTACTAGAGAAGCAGCAGCAATTTCATAAGTAGGAGCAAGTTCTACCAAGTGTCTATCTTCAAAATCTTCAGTGGTACTAACATGAGTGAAAAAATCTTCTATATTATCTCTCCCAATTATAGACCCTCGTCCTACCGGTATGTCTTTCAGAGTGAACTTAGGAGGAAACATGATGAAATAAACTAAAGATAAATAAAGTAAATGCAAGTAACTATTTTTTTTTGTGTTTTTAATATGGAGAACAAGACAGTAAATAAAGTAAAACTAGCAACTAATTTTTTTGTGTTTTGATATAATGCAGCAAACAAAGCAGTAAATAAAGTAAAACAAAGCAAGACAAAAACAAAGTAAAGAGATTGGAAGTGGAAGACTCCCCTTGCAGCGTGTCTTGATCTCCCGGCAACGGCGCCGGAAATTTAGCTTGATGACGCGTAAAGCACACGCCCGTTGGGAACCCCAAGCGGAAGGTGTGATGCGTACGGCAGCAAGTTTCCCTCGGTAAGAAACCAAGGTTTATCGAACCAGTAGGAGCCAAGAAGCACGTTGAAGGTTGATGGCGGAGGAGTGTAGTGCGGCGCAACACCAGGATTCCGGCGCCAACGTGGAACCTGCACAACACAATCACAGAACTTTGCCCCAACGTAACAGCGAGGTTGTCAATCTCACCGGCTTGCTGTAAACAAAGGATTAGATGTATAGTGTGGATGATGATGGTTGTTTGCGAAGAACGGTAAAGAACAATTGCAGCAGTTTGTATTTCGGATGTAAAGAATAGGACCGGGGTCCACAGATCACTAGCGGTGTCTCTCCCATAAGATAGCAGATGTTGGGTGAACAAATTACAGTTGGGCAATTGACAAATAAAGAAGGCATAACAATGCACATACATATATCATGATGAGTACTATGAGATTTAATCGAGGCATTACGACAAAGTACATAGACCGCTATCCAGCATGCATCTATGCCTAAAAAGTCCACCTTCAGGTCATCATCCGAACCCCTCCAGTATTAAGTTGTAAACAACGAGACAATTGCATTAAGTATGGTGCGTAATGTAATCAACACAAATATCCTTAGACAAAGCATCGATGTTTTATCCCTAGTGGCAACAGACACATCCACAACCTTAGAACTTTACGTCACTCGTCCCGGATTTAATGGAGGCATGAACCCACTATCGAGCATAAATACCCCCTCTTGGAGTCACAAGTATCAACTTGGCCGTGAGCCTCTACTAGCAATGGAGAGCATGCAAGAACATAAATAACATATATGATAGATTGATAATCAACTTGACATAGTATTCAATATTCATCGGATCCCAACAAACACAACATGAAGGATTACAAATAGATGATCTTGATCATGATAGGCAGCTCACAAGATCTAACATGATAGCACAATGGGGAGAAGACGACCATCTAGCTACTGCTATGGACCCATAGTCCAGGGGTGAACTACTCACACATCGATCCGGAGGCGATCATGGCGATGAAGAGACCTCCGGGAGATGATTCCCCTCTCCGGCAGGGTGCCGGAGGCGATCTCCTGAATCCCCCGAGATGGGATTGGCGGCGGCGGCGTCTCTGGAAGGTTTTCCGTATCGTGGCTCTCGGTAAAAGGGTTTTCGCGACGGAGGCTATAAGTAGGCGGAAGGGCAGAGTCGGAGGGCTGACGAGGGGCCCACACCACAGGGCGGCGCGGGCCCCTCCCTGGCCGCGCCGCCTTGTGGTTTGGCCACCTCGTGGCCCCACTTCGTATGCTCTTCGGTCTTCTGGAAGCTCCGTGGAAAAATAAGACCCTGGGCGTTGATTTTGTCCAATTCCGAGAATATTTTCTTTGTAGGATTTCTGAAACCAAAAACAGCAGAAAACAGCAACTGGCTCTTCGGCATCTTGTCAATTGGTTAGTGCCGGAAAATGCATAATAATGATGTGAAGTGTGTATAAAACATGTGAGTATTGTCATAAAAGTAGCATGGAACATAAGAAATTATAGATATGTTTGAGACGTATCAGTGTTCCATCTTGTTGCAGTCAAGATCATCATTATCGAGCCCAAGTGGAATGCGCAAGGTTAAGGTTTGCTCTTGATAGGGTTTCTTTCTTACCGGTCTCATGGTTTAGTTGGGAGACCGATTTACATGCTAGATGCCGTACTATCAAGGGGCTCTCGAGTGAGTAATCGTATCATTTGGAGTGCGGTCAAACCTTTTCATCCTTCCATCTTATTTATTGGTTGTTATTTGGATCATATCAATGTGTTGTTTTATACTTTGTGGTTATTTCCATGACAAGCTCTAGTTCATCGAAAACGGATTTTGCATAGATCACTTGTTGCGTTTTCGAGTTTGGTGTTTCTCTCGGCTTTTCGTATTGAGGTGTTGCACATCTAAAATGAATAGAAAATCATCCCCCACTAGTTTCCACATTTTTGTAGGGGTAGCTCTTGTCGTCTTCTTTCCAACGAAATTGGTTTCATTGCATTTGGATTTTCCTATCTCAAGTTATTTGCGTTTTAGTTTTGCCTTTTAGAAGTAAAGAAATAGAAAATATATGGAGGGGGAAGGAGCTAGCGCCGCGGCCGGTACCATCAGTGGAGCAACCGGCCCGGGTAGAGGTAAAGTGGGCAAGCTCCCAGTGAGCTCCAGTGGGCTACGCGGCGTGGTCGGTACCATCGGCGGTACCGTGGCCGGTGGTACCGCGCATGGCCACCCCGGTGGTACCGCCCGTCGTGCCCGATAGTAGCGGCCTCCCACCTCCCCACGCGAGCTTGCTCGCCTGGCTCCCCTCGGCACCCTGCCGGCGGTACTGTCCACCATAGCCGGTGGTACCGCTCTCCCCATCCCCCGCGCGCAGAACACCTACCACATCCAGACGCCCGATCACACCTAGCCGGTACTACCGGCTACCACGGCCGGTACTACCAGCCAGCCCTCCACGCGTGCTCGCCTCCTTGTTGTATACCGGCGGTAGTACCACCCCTAGCTGGCCGGTACTACCGGCCCCAAGTAGAGCCCGAACGGGCAGAATTTGGCAGCCCCTATTTAAGTCTTTTTCCTCTCTCTTTTGGGGTTGCTTCTTTTTCCTCTCTCTCTCTCTCTCAAGCCTCTCTCTCCACCATTGTTGTTCATATTTGAGCTTGATATCTTTCTCCCCTTCCAATGATTCTTGCATCTATTTGAGAGAAATATTGAGAAGATCTAGATCCACACTTTGACAAACCAAATCATCTCTTTTGTGAGTGAATCTTCGGGATCTAGATCTTGAGGAACTTTGTGTTCTTCTTTTGTTCTTCCTCTCTTATTCCCCCAATAGCTTTTGTAGCTTTGTTGGAATTTGAGAGAGAAGGGTTTGAACATCTTTGTGGCGTTCTTGCCATTGCATTTGTGCATCGGGTTGACTTCTCCGCAGTGATACGTGGAGGTGAAAGTTCGTGAGATATTCACTTTGGGAGCTTGTTCCCGGAGCTTGTTCCTCTTGGGTCTTTGGACCCTATACGGCTTAGTGGTCTTTGTGGTGTTCTTAGGGACTCCAATTAAGTTGTCGAGATTCTTCAAGGGCAAGGCCTTTGTGGAGATTTATTGGGAGCCTCCAATTAAATTGTGGAGATAGCCCAAGCTTTGTGTGAGTTCGGTGACCACCCTAAGGTTCCATAGTGGATCGAGGACATCCCTTTTGGTGGGAATTCTTGAGGATCATACGGTGAGGCCTTCGTGGCGTTTGGACTGATTTGTCCCCCACACCGCTCCAACGGAGAATAGCACTTGCAAGAGTGTGAACTTCGGGGTACATCGTTGTCTCCGCGCGCGTCACCTCGGTTATTCCTATACCCGAGCTTTTTTACTTATGCACTTTACTTTGTGATAGCCTTCGTGCTTGAGGTTATATATCTTGTTATCACATAGTTGTTTGTATTGCTTAGCATAAGTTGTTGGTGCACATAGGTGAACCCTAGTTATATAGGTTTTGTGCTTGACAAATTAAACGCTAATTTTATTCCGCATTTGTTAAGCCATATTCGTAAAAAAAAAATTGACTATTCACCCCCCTCTAGGCGGCATTCGTGTCCTTTCACTAGGTCTTCTAGGAAAAAAGCTCATGCTACAATCCATGATCCGAATGGAAGATATCAGGTTGGAGTTACAACTCAAATATTTCTAGTTACACATGGGTTGCAAATGAGCCGCAACCTAGTTATCCCATGAGTTGCAATTGAGATTAGGTGTCATCATCTAAGTGAGAATTAAGCTAGTTCTCATTCCAATGCGCATACTCTTTATCAAATCTAAAATTACTATATGTACATTCTAGATAATTTAATTCCCATTTAGGCCTTGTTTGGTACTAGAGTTTTAGTGGGGATTAGCGGGGATAATCCGCTCCAAACTTTAAATTCACACTTATCCCCAATGCATGTTTGGTGCTAGAGTATGAGAGAGTTTAATCCCCACTTATCCCCACTTTCCCCCCAAATTTTAGTGTAATTTTTTTCAATCCCCAATACTCCACTCCTACCTAGTGGATTGGGGATGGGGTTTTGTGGGGATTGGGTGACAACAGTGATTCACCCAATACTCTAGAGTATTATCCCCACTAATCCCCACTGAAACACTGGTACCAAACAAGGCCTTATTGAGATAAGTTTTTGATCAAGATTTGCCTCACTAATGTGTGGTTTGTATGAGCCAATACAACGGATTCATATCAAAACAAACTTATGATAGCAAACTTGTATCACATAGTAGTGAACCACATAAAATCGTGATTTTTTGTCAACATCTTATCTTCAAAACTAAAATCTAATTTTTGGTCAGAATCTCAGGGCCTTTAGTATATATATGTACTATTTTTTGATGTCACGTTTGGGTGATAAGTCACTAGTGAAAAACGGGGCTTTTGCACCGGTTGGTAAAGCCCATATTTACCGGCTGACCAACCGGTGCAAAGCATCCGGTGCTAAAGCCCCCCCTTTAGCACCGGTTCAGTTACAAACCGGTGCTAAAGGGGCACCATGTGGCCCGCAGAGGAGTGCCCCAGGTACACAACATTCTTATATTTATCCAAATATAAACCTTCGGTCTCATCTAAATCAGTGCGTGCATGCATTGTATCCCTTGTTTGTCTGTCCTGAAAGGTTACTAAGAGCAGGCCATTCATTGATGGTCACGAAAAGCAACGCTCATAGGTCAAATGACTCTTGTTTGTGCTCATCCCACGCATGTACACCTGGTTTGGCCCACAACTGTAAGAGTTCTTCAAATAATGGTCTTAGGTACACATCAATGTCGTTGCCGGGTTGCTTTGGGCTTTGGATGAGCACTGACATCATAATGAACTTCCGCTTCATGCACAACCAAGGCGGAAGGCTATAGATACATAGAGTTGCAGGCCAGGTGCTATGACTGCAGCTCTGCTCCCCAAAAGGATTCATGCCATCTGTACTTATACCAAACCTTAAGTTCCTCGCGTCACGTGCAAAGTCCGGGAACATTCTATCGATTTTCCTCCACTGCGACCCATCAGCGGGGTGTCTCACCATCTCGTCTTTCTTACGGTCTTCTTTGTGCCATCGCAACAACCTAGCATGCTCTTTGTTTCTGAACAGACGTTTGAACCGTGGTATTATAGAAGCATACCACATAACCTTGGCAGGAACCCTCTTTCTGGGGTAGCTCGCCCTCAACATCACTAGGGTCATCTCGCCTGATCTTATACCGCAGTGCAGTGCATACCGGACATTTTTCCAAATTTCCGTACTCCTCACCGCGGTAGAGGATGCAGTCATTAATGCATCCTTGTATCTTCTGCACCTCTAATCCTAGAGGGCAGAGAACCTTCTCTGCTTCGTACGCACAGTCAGGCAATTCGTTATCCTTTGGAAGTTTCTTCTTCATTATTTTCAGTAACTTCTCAAATTCCTTGTCACATATACCAACCTCTGCCTTCTATTGCAGCAACTTCAGTGTGGTACCGAGCTTTGTGTTGCCATCTTCGCAAGTTGGGTACAACTTTTTTTGTGATCCTCTAACATGCCCTTTAACTTCCGCTTCTCATTTTCAGTTTCTGCTTCTCTGTGTGCATCAGCGATGGACCGACGAAGATCATCATCAACGGCTCATCTGATGCCACTTCATCTTCAGCTCCCCCGCCTCTTCATCTTCATCATGCCCCGTTGCAGTATCACCGTAGTTAGGGTACATATCATCGTCCTCTTCTTCTTCATTGTCTTCCATCATAACCCCTCTTTCTCCATGTGACGTGGGCATTACCCTTCGGGTAACAAACATTGCCCTATCCTATATTAACTAGTTAGAGGCCCATGAAGGCACTTGGAGGCAAGACGGGTCATCTGGATGGCGCATCAGAAGATTCCTTGGCAGGCAAGACAAGCAAGCAACCGAACAAGGAAAGATTAGTTTTAAAGCTACTGTAAACCTAGTCGTACTCGGTTAGACCTCTTGAGACCTGGCCCCTTATATAAAGTCCAGGAGAGAGGCTGCCGAGGGACACAATCAATCTTAGCAATCATAGCCACCAGAAATCTAGAGCTAGGTCGCCGCAACACTTAGCCTCTCGACGAGATCTCAGCCGAACCCTTCGGCACCCCATTGTAACCCATTATTATCATAATCAAGATCAGACGGGCAGGACGTAAGGGTTTTACTTCATCGAGGGCCCCGAACCTGGGTAAATCGCTCTCCCCGCTTGTCTGTGAACCGATGTCTCGTGTCAGCTTACAGGATTCCGTCAACCCTAAGCCCCTATCGGAGGGCATTGACGAGGAGCACCCTTGACAATTGGCGCCGTCTGTGGGAACCCTGTCGGCACAAGATCGGTCATTGGCAGATCCAGTCATGTCATCGGCAACTTCATCGACACCGTCATCGCCAAGCCTGGGAAGCCCGATTCGATTCGGCTCCTATGAATTCACCCCGCACAGCGACTCCTCTCGCTCAACCTTCTCAGATCTACAAGGAAACATGGAGATGACCTTCGGCAGCGTCCACTACAACGTCAACGCGGAAGGAATTCTTCGACTGCTGGAGCCACTCGCCTCCGGATCGACAGATCCAAGCGCGTCGTCATCGATCGACCTTTCGGCTGGTCTCACGGACTCAACGAACTCGCCTGCGTCACCGACTTCTCGTTCAACATCTTCCATGTCGGTTGGATCTGACAATCCCGCATCTTCGGAGATGACCTCATACTACTGCTTGCACTGCGATGCCAGACACGGGCTAGGTTCAAGCGACACACCGTTCATCTGCAATGCCCAGTATTCATCGGGAGAGGATAGTGTCGACAACATCGTCCAAGGTACCACCCGAAGAACGGCACACCACCAGGTTTATGTCGCCAATAACACGGGAAACACAAGGCACAGGGGAGACGGAGATCACACCCCTCGTTCCAGTAGACGAGCAAGTTTCGAAAACAGCGCCAGCAACCACAACAGCGATTACACCATCGCGGACGAGGAGTGGGCAGCAGCCAAGGCAGCCGTACTTAACAACACGCCGCTCCCCGCAGGAACCTCGGTTGGAACCCTCAATGCTTATCGCTCTATACTAGAGAAAAACCGGGAGCACCTATCGAAAGAGCAAGCCGCCCTCGAGAGACGCTTAACTGCTGCAGAACAATCTAGGAGAGGTTCGCGAGGAAGCGCCTCTCGAAGCACTCAAGGGGCAGGCAAGCACCGATCAAGATTGTCCAGGCTCTCGGAAGATGACGCCAGGGAAATAACATCGAACCTGACCAAGTCTTTTATGACCACGGACACCGCGGGCATGCCACGGCCAAAAACCGTCACAGGAGCAACCGCCAATCTCGCGGCATACCTCATCAATCAGCGCCCTGAAGGTTCTATGGCCCAAGCCCATCGAGGTGCCCTAGAAATTCTCGCGATACTAGGGGGCAACTTGGTCCCACGGAAGGAAAAAACTACGATACAGGCCAGTGGCTCAAAGCACCATGCGAGAGATGCTCGAGATGAAATCACTCAGAGCAGAATCGACAAAGCAAGGCGACGACGTGCCGCTAGGGAGGAATATGAACGTGATTCTTCATATGAAAGCCGAGAGAACGATGGCGAACTGAGGGGGGCCGATTGTTTAAGCTACAAAATCCGCGAGGCGATGCCTCCCAGAAAATTCAAACCTACTCCTACTGACGCCGCCAAATATGATGGACAGCAGGAGCCGAGGTCCTGGATAGACGACTACCTGCAGACTGTGATCCTGCACAAAGGAAATCAGATAGCAGCAATGCAATGCTTGCAGCTTTACCTGAAAGACTCAGCACGAGCCTGGTTAAGAGGTATGCCGAAGGGTTCCATCAAATCATGGGACGACCTAGTAGACGCTTTTGTTGACAATTTCCAAGCAACATACAAAGAGGCCCGTCGGGATTGAGAAATTACGGCATTGCCAGCAAAAGCAGAAGGAATCGATGCGTGCATACATCGGGAGATTCACCAAGCTCCTAAACGCTGCCGAAGACGTTTCCGTCGATAGAGCAATCGATGCCTTCAGCGACGGCATCCGACGTGAAAGCTACATAGAGGAACTCGGGCGTAAAAAACCAAAAACAATAACCAAGTTAATGGAAATCGCCAACAGCTGGGCTGATGGCGAGGAAAACGTACGAAGGCCACGACAGCGCAGTGATGACGAAGATGACGACCAGCCGAAGCATGATACGGGTGGACGAAGGGATCGTCACAAGAAAAGGAAAAACCGTAGCTACGACGATAGTAACCTGGTAGCCGCAGGATATTCTGATCGGCAGGACGATCGAGATGACGACAGACGAGACGATCGGCAGGATGGTAACCAGAATAATTCTGGAAACCGCGGCAACTACAAACCGCGACCACAGAGGACTCCCGACCTACCCTTCGCCGAGCAGATCAACGCTCTTTGCTACTTGAGATCTTACATTGACTCCAAGGACAACAAAACGAAGTCAAGCCACCTGCTCAGAGATTGTAGGCAGTTTCTTGACATGGAGAAATTCATCCGGCAGAAGCAACAGCAACCACCTCCTCCACCACCACAACTACCGCAGCACCAGGTCCAGCAGGCCCAGCCTCATCAACCCAATGAGGCGTTTCCACCACCACGTGGGCAGATGAGCATGATCCATAGGACAGGTGTCTCAAGAAGAGAAATGAAGAAGCTCACCCGAGAGATTAACCTGGCAGAAAGTATCATGGCGAACATCCCCGAGTATGTCGAGTGGTCCTGTCAGAACATTACGTTCAGTCGAGCTGATCACCCGATGACCATACCAAAACCAGGACACGCTGCCTTAGTAGTCGAGGCACAAATCGGGGGGTTCAAGATGAGCAAAGTCTTCATGGATGGTGGAAGCGGGCTAAACCTGATATTCGTCGACACAATCAAAAGTATGGGGATCACCATGAGGATGCTAGAAGAAATTGACACTTGCTTCCATGGGATTCTCCCAACTTCACCGGCGTACTCTCTTGGCAAAGTTTACCTGAACGTCGTCTTTGGCAAAACCGACAACTTCAGGAAGGAAAAGATCGAGTTTGAAGTAGTAAACTGGGAATCACAGTATCACGCTATACTCGGGAGACCAGCTTATGCCAAGTTCATGGCTGTACCGCACTACGCATACCTCAAGCAGAAAATGCCTGGGAACAACGGGACAAACATCACAGTCTATGGAAGTTTTTCACGCTCGGACAATTGCGATCGCGACTTTCAGAGGATTGCTGCGAAGTTTGGGTTACAACAAGAAATTGTCGACCCTCTGCCCAAGTTATCGATACGTGAAATTAAGGAGGAGAAACATGTCAGGGAAACCAAGAAGAAGCCAGCCGACCTTGCTCCAGAAGCTTCGGCAGCAAAAGTTTCGGCAGTTGATGGCACAGAAGACATAGGAGACAGCAAGACACTGGCAACCATTGTCCAGGCCCCTGGCGAAATCAACAACGCTTCGGCAACCACTAACGTGGTGAACAAGCCAGAAGATGAGAAGAACCCCTTCCTTGCTTAAGCAATTTACTAGCGTTTAGTTTTTCCCTTTACCTTAAACAAGGCCCTCCTTTTTTCGCCCTTTAGTCCCGTGCTTACCTTATTAATGAGAACTTAAGTTTAGATCCCCTGTTAAGCATTGCAGTAATTCAAAGCATCTAAGCCGCATCACCGTGAACCTTGCCTACGCCCCCTGGCAAACGACGGTGCAACGTAGTACGCGGCAGAAGATCGTGCTCCAAAACAAAAGCCTCTACGAGTGCTACAGGATGCAAAATAAACAAGGGTGCAAACCTTTCCCTCTTGCTATAGATGCCTCTACGAGTGCCGAAAATAGCAAGAGTTTGGAAATACACATAATACAACCCACGTTCGATATTTTACTTTTGGAAATATCAAAGAAAAACGGGCTCATTGGCAGAAGTTATCGCACCCGATATATTCGGGAGCCGCTGTCAAAACAAACATCGGTTAAAAGCAAAGTTGCACACACAACGGGTTTAGCAAGACCTGCAACACGAGCTGATCACTCAAACAATTTGCTGACCAACGAATACAAAAACGTCTAAACGGGAAATTAAGATTTGCTCCTACAAAATTTGCCAACGGCATCGACACGGTACAAATACATACACATGTATCTACCGAAAAATAAGTGTCAACTATGCAATCCAAACGCGGATGAAGTAGCCAAACTATCTATTTACAATAAAGAAAGTGACCTTGAATCACTCTTGCAAAGTGTCTTTTTCTTCAGGTACCTTTGAGTCTCTTTCTAGCCTATCGACAATTATATTAGACGACAATACGACCTTCGGATACAAAAGCTCCAAATCACCTGTTGCATTGGAAATGGATAGCAAGTTTGCTGAAGGATACCGCGCAAGGACGAGCGCAAGCGTAAACCTAGCTCCCGCAAACAGTTGAGCACGTACCAGGTTCTTGACCTTCTTGGCATTGCTGAACTCTGACATTAAAATCAACAGCGTGGGAGGAACTGCATTCAACGGAAACATTGTTTTCCATATTACTCTCAGTCCCTTGTAACACTTGTCGAAGAAATGGTGGACTTGTTGGACCCGATCTTGGAACTGTGCAACAGCCGAAGCTTTCAAATGCTCCCTCCAGAAAATTTCATCGGCTGATGACAGTTGGGTTAATGCGTTCATGCGTTCGTGAATCCGCTTGTTCTCTTCAGCACGGTTCAGAGCTATGACTGGCAAAGGAATCAATAGAGGATCAGATAATGCATTGTTGACAAAAGAGTGCAAGGACCAGGGAACTTACAGTTCAAACTTTCGGTGGCTTTATGCAGTTCAGTAAGAGCGTACCGCTCTACTTCGGCTGCAATCTCGCTCTTCTTCTTGACAATGGCAGCTAAGGCGTAAGTGTGGCGCAGATCCTTCTCCATCTGCGCGATCCGATCCTTCATACGTTGGATTCGGTCACCTTCAGGAAGAGCACCCGAAGAGTCATCGACAAATGTGGACACTGGGAAAACCTGCAAGAAACAGCGTTAAAAGGGATGACGGATCGCATCAATTCAAGCATCCGAAGTAACTCCCATCGGGAGAAGTGCAAGTGAAAATATCATAACAAAGGTGTACTAGCAACATTGCTAGCACGGAGTTTATTACAAACATAAGTTTTGCGACAGAACATTGTTCCACATCAGCTCAAAGAAAAGTTTGTTACAAAAATCAAAGGGCTTGGGTCTGAGTCGATAAACTGGGGCCAGCCGATGTCTTCCTTTATGAAACCAGCTCAAGGAGCTGGCGAGCACACTTAAGGGCTGACGTTTTGAAGACGCTTAAATCAATGAACCGCCCATCTTGCTCTTTCGGCAGCTCCTTAGACATTTCTTCGATGTCGGCCTTAAAGCCGTGAACCATCATAAGTTGGAAGGCAAGGAGGGCACCATAGGTACGCGAAGTGCGTTTGAATACCTAGATAACCTCCTTGGTGTCAACCGCGAAGGCGTCGATCAACTGCCCCAGAGTTTTGTCTTGATTGATCTTGGGGAAGATCATCGAGTGCATCCGCGCCATGGCACCTTTTCCCTTTTCAAGAAGCTCCCGCGTAAGCTGGTGGGAGGCGAGAGTCATCGATACACCGTTTGTCGGAGAGTTATTTGGAATTGTGTCCAAGGCATTGGCAGGGATATTGGCGGCTTCTGCAAAAGAATAAAATGGAAAAGATCACCGACAAAAGATCGAATTCGTAAGTACAATAATCGACAGAGAAGTATAAAAGAGATTACCAAGCAAAGCCAAGGAAGACTGGCGAAGGAGTTCATCTTTTTCAGCTGCCCAAGCCTCGGCAGCCAGCCTAGACGCCTCCTCTTCTTTCAGCTTTTCCTTCAGCTTGCCCAGTTCCTCCTTCAGGGAGTCGACTTCTCGGCGAGCTTCGGCAGCTATCTTGACTGCGCCGTTCAACTTCGAGGAAGAAGATTTAACTTCCTTTTGCAGCTGAACCTTGTCTGCCTCCAGAGAAGTGAATTGGGAGGCGAAGGCCTCCAAAGAGGATATAACACCCCGCAGGTCCTTAAGGAAGAAGGATGTTTGACAAAGAATCATTAGACAAGGCACACTCCAAGAAATTCGCGTTGTAATAAAAAAGACTTACAGAAGGAGGAGTCGTGGCGGCAGCAGTTGAAGGAACATCTTTCCCCTTGGAAAGGGAGGAAGCAGTCGATACCTGGGCCGCGGGGGCTGCCTTAGGAGCCGAAGCTTCTGAAGCCGCGACGTCCAGAGGAGCAGCGCCAGATTTGGCTTTCTTAGGCGGAGGCTCAATGAAACCTTCGTCACTGCGAAAGGAAGTGACTGACCAAAGTTATGAAAGAAATACGAGAAATAAAGGACGAAATACGAATTCAGGGAAGAAGGCGCTTACATATCGAAGAGATCGTCTTTATCGGCGAAGCCGCCGGTTGATCTCTTCACGGGTGAAGCCCTGATCTCCTCCACAGCTGCATTAACAAAGGCATCACGATCAGTTTCATCATCACGCACTGAACCCTCTGTGTCGCAAGAATCATCGGCTGAGGAAGGAAGATCGGTGTGGCCAGCTTCAGCATCTATCGGATCATCGTGTTCGCTCTCTGGGCTTGTGTGTTCGACAGTATGAAAATCAACCGGGACCGAGGAGCCTCTTCCTTCAGAGGTATCATTCGGCGAATCATGCAAGTTTTCAGAAACTGTGGGGATCTGTCGAAGAAAAGAACAAATAAGAACAATAGTAATTATGTCGACTAAGTGGAAGCAACATAATAAGAGTATGAGAAGGAAAGTTACCTCTGGCGGTGGATGATCGGCATCAAGGGGAGTATAAGGAGATATCAATGGGATCGAGTCTTCCTGACTAAAGAGAGTAAGGCGACGGACTTCATCAAGCAGCTCCTTTTCCGACAATTCAGCGATATTAATCCTGGTTTCACCTTCGGACCCGAATACAACCACATCGGACGAACTCTGGCCATGACTGGTTGGACTCGACGTTTCAGGAACACCGCTGCCACCTCTGTGCCGATCATAGTTTGGCCATCGGCCTCTTTGATTCGAAGAAATTTGGCAAATAATTCGTCGGCTGCTGCCCTTTCGTCGGGAGAGAGAATGTTCTTCCAAGAATCCTTAGGCCTGGCTTCGAGGACGTCGGCAAAGCAAGGAAGCTGGGACTCGGTTGACGAGGAATCCTTGACATAAAACCATTTCAGTCTCCATCCTTGCACAGATTCTCTCATTGGGAAACTGAAATAGTTAACCTCCGAACGAGCCACAAACCCCACTCTTCCGATGACAAAATATCCATTACTACTGCTGTACCTCTTTACATAAAAGATCTTTTTCCACAACCCAAAATGAGGCTCAATGCCCAAAAACGCCTCGCGGAGGGTGATGAACACAGCAACATGGAGGATTGAATTAGGAGTGAGTTGCCACAGTTGGATTTCATAAGTCCGCAGAAGATGAAGAAGGAATTCATGAGCAGGAAGCGAGAGACCCTGATACAAGAACGACAGGAACACCACGGTAAAGCCAGCAAGGGGATTGGGCCGAGAAATCGCACCTGGAAGAATCACATTCCCCTCGTCGGAAGAGATTAACCCGAGGCTTCGGGCCCTCTTTTCATCACGTTTCGTGATGGATGACGCTAGCCAATCCCCAGGTTTGGCTATCGAGCCTGGCGGCGCCGGAGCTGGAGGAAGAGCATCTGGAGCACTCCTCTTCGGAAGATTCGAGGAGGATTTGGCGGCGGCGCCACCGCTCGTGGAACTGGCGGCGGTAGTGAGGTTCTTCTTCTTCACCATTGCGAGATCTGGGGAGGATCGGAAAAAGCGGTGGTGGCGGCGCAGCGGTTGCGAACAAAGGAATAAGAAGAAGGGCAAGAAGATGCTACGACAAATATGGAAGAAGATTAGAGATTTTCGTCCTTTGGAGATTTTAAGAGAGGGAGAACTTGAGGACTGCGTGGGCACGTGTCATTGCTGCCTGTTCATTAAGTGGACCTTTTTCCATTGATGATTGCGAAAATCGAGGAGGCGCCTTGGTAACTGTGCGAGAAGGACGGATATTGCTTAAAAACGGGGCCAGACGGAGAAAGAATGGGCCCAGCGGGTCGCGTCCTGTCAGTCAAAATCAAGGTGTCAGTAAACGTCATCAATGACGTCGCGAGGGATGCTCGAAGCATTCGAAGGAATAAAAAGAATATCGGATGGTGAACTTGAGTCTATGCACAGATCGCAAGCATCCGTGCCCAGACTCGGGGGCTACTCCCATCGGGAGCGCTGGACGCGCACCCGACAGAATGAGGACTCGAAGAAAAATACTTAAGGAAAAGATGAGTGCTCAGCTTGAGTCTGCACCCGGTTGCGAGCACCCGTGCCCAGACTCGGGGGCTACTCCCATCGGGAGCGATCGCTCGACAGAACTTTTTGCACTCCAGGATCATGCCCGGGGATTTGATTCTGTGTAGGGTAACGTTGTTTTACCATCGGTGGTTAACCAGCAAAAGTTGGGCACGTTACTCGTTATCCCTTGCACGTGGAAAATATATCGGATGACCTACGAAGACTTGCAGAAAAACTTCGGCAGAGCAAAACGCGAGTGGTACAACTTGAGTCTACGCACGGATTGCAAGCATCCGTACCTAGACTCGGGGGCTACTTCCATCGGGAGCGCTGACGCGCACCCGAGAAAAGAAGATGATGCTGATTCAAGATGGACAAGAACAATCAAGGAGAAGAACATTAAAAGGAAGCATGCTTCAGTCTCTACCCGAACTATGTTCGACTAGACACTCGGGGGCTACTGACGTGGGCATTACCCTTCGGGTAACCGACATTGCCCTATCCTATATTAACTAGCTGGAGGCCCATGAAGGCACTTGGAGGCAAGACGGACCATCTGGATGGCGCATCAGAAGATTCCTTGGCAGGCAAGACGAGCAAGCAACCGAACAAGGAAAGATTAGTTTTAAAGCTACTGTAAACCTAGTCGTACTCGGTTAGACCTCTTGAGACCTGGACCCTTATGTAAAGGCCAGGAGAGGGGCTGCCGAGGGACACAATCAATCTTAGCAATCATAGCCACCAGAAATCTAGAGCTAGGTCGCCGCAGCACTTAGCCTCTCGACGAGATCTCAGCCGAACCCTTCGGCACCCCATTGTAACCCATTATTATCATAATCAAGATCAGACAGGCAGGACGTAAGGGTTTTACCTCATCGAGGGCCCCGAACATGGGTAAATCGCTCTCCCCGCTTGTCTGTGAACCGATGTCTCGTGTCAGCTTACAGGATTCCGTCAACCCTAAGCCCCTATCGGAGGGCATTGCCGAGGAGCACCCTCGACACCATGCTTGGTCCAACAATTATAGCTAGGCATGAAACCTTTCCAAAGTAGGTGGGAGTGAAGGACTTCCCATTTAGGGTATTGCTTTAAGTTCCGGCAATCAACACATGTACAACACATAAAACCATCCGCATGTGGGTTTTCCTCAGCCACACGGAAAAAATCTTTCAGGCATGCAGTGAACTCGGGTAGGCGTCGGTCAACGTACATCCATTACCGCCAGTTCATCTACATCATATAATTAAGTTTATCAAAAAAACCTTTACAAAACATCATAATATAAATAGTGAAATGACCACTGTACAAATAAAAGGGTAAAGTTGCTTACCTTGATCGAGGATGAAAGAAAGAGGAGAAAGCTTAAGTGTCGCCCCAGCACCTCATATCATTTTTGTTTTCTGTGAACCAAGCGGCATCATTCTCTCAGACATTTCATCGAGCACCTCATGTGCATGGGAAAGAAAATCAAACAAGCACACAACCTTCACACCTTCCACCAAGAAAAAATAGAGTGAGAGGGTTGGCTGGGGTTGAGCTGAATATATAGGCAAAGGGGGGCTGTAGCACCGGTTCGTTACACGAACCGATGGTAATGTTTACCTTTAACACCGGTTCGTGTCACGAACCGGTGCTAAAGGTTTCGCGGCTGACACGTGCTTGGCGAAAAACCATTAGCACTAGTTCATGCCACGAACCGGTGTTGAAGATCCCGCACGAACCGGTGCTAATGCTCTTCTGGTCCCCTGTGATGTCCTGGCCGCACGAACCGGTCCTAATGCAACCTTTAGTTTGGGTTGGTACCACAACCGGTACTAATGCTCTTTGGAGCAAAAAAACCAAAGCCCTGTTTTCTACTAGTGAGTGTACCAGGCCTACTCATCCTAATTAGCCTAATAGATATCCGTGTTCCCTAAGAGCATCTTCACCAGTGACTCCCAAATAGTAGCCGATAGCACACATGCTGGCTACATATTAGGGTCGTCGGAGAGAAGTGCCGGCTAAATTTTTCTTGTTCCCACACCGGTTGTACCCCAAAAAAATCTCCCAATAGAGAAAATGTAGCCAACAATGTACATGAAACACGCAAGGCACACCGGCATCGAGCCTAGGACACAAAGTGCACACCGCCAGCAGGCACGAGGTCGGTGGCCATGAGCTTGCACGGGCGGAGGAAGGGCACAACCGAGGACCTTGCGCAAGGCACACCGGCGATGCACAACATCAGAGGAACGAGATGGAGGAGGCCGGGGTCCTGGTGGAGGCCCGCTCGCTCCCTCCTCATACCAGATGTGCAGCAACGGGGAAGGGGATGGAGGAGGCCGGGGATTGACACATGGCACACCGGCGTGGACTCCGCAGACCCCAACACACCTTCTTTGAGAACGCCACAGCTCGCCTCGCACCAGCGGAGGAAGGGGATGGAGGAGGTCGAGGATTGGCGCCTTGCACACTAGTGTCATTTTCCCCGAGCATGCCACGCCTCGCCCTGGAAGATCGGCCTCAAGCTCGCCTCCTGGACGGGCGCGCTAGTGTGCGAGATGGAGTCGGGTGCGAGCTCGCATCTTGGACGCCGTCCGGACTCGGCTCCGCATGCCCTGGGAGCAGAGTATCGAGGTGCTTCCCGTTCAGGATGCCGGAGTTGCAGGAGGATGGGGATGTAGAGCACGCCAGCCTCCGCGGGGCACGCAAGAGCTGAGCGCGTAACGACCATCCCTGCAGCGAAAAAATGGTGATGGTAGCGGACGCTCCGCCGGGGTGGCTGCCATCGATGCCGGCAGAGAAGGGCCAGGAGAGGAACCGGATTTTTTTTTGGCAACCATGGATGTGGATGAGACAACGTCACGGGAGAGAAGCAGGGGAGGTAGGTGGGGAAGAGAGAGAAAGGAGTGGGTGGGACTGTGGATGATGGGTGGGCCAAGTTGTGGAGAGTGGGGAGAATCCGAAGTGGAGTTGTTCTGCCGTTCGTGCCGACGCCTCTGATAGCCTCCATTCATACATGGTTCTCTTCATAGCTTCGCCTCCATTCATACATTGCTGTTCGTGGCGAAGAGAGAGAAAGGAGTGGGTGGGACTTCATGGTAAGAATCCACTGCGAGAACGGGAAAGGGCTGGTCGTGCGGGTGCTCGCTGAGGCCGAGGAGCTCCACCTCCGAATCGTGAACAGCAATGTCATGCCTTTCACGGCGTCCACCGTGATCATAACTATCATGGCAAAGGCAAGTTAATCCGTTACTCGGTAGCTGTTTTATAAATTCGAGCTCCTTTATCTGTGTGTACTTCCTTCATTCTGATACTAGCTTGTAGTATGAGATACATACAACATCCATTAGTATCATATAATTAGATCTCCAATATCCACTTTGGTTTCTGTATTAGTTGGCGAGCTCTATGTAGCGTCGTGCTCTTAATTTTAGAAAAGATCAATCTCGTATATATTATTTTTTGTTTGTTTGTTTGTTTGTTGGTGCTCATCAAGCATCCTGCTCGATATCTCCTAGCTATACTTAGTCTATTACCTTTTTTGTCCACCAAAAACTTGCAATCTCTTCTTTCAGAAATATATAAGCACAATAGCCAAGCTATAACATACATATACCCATATGTAAATAAAGAAATGACCAATTTTGCATCTTATAAGCACCAAAGTTTCGAGAAATGCTTGTATCCTCCCATGCACGTTTGTGCCATTGATTTACTGCTACAAGATTCGTGCCACACTGTTTCTCCAAGTTTCATCAAGATTCATTGTGTTTTAATTTGGTAAGACATAGTGAAACACAATGACACGTACTGAAATGGTGCACGGGACAATCGTGAGGTTCCCAAAATTTGTTACTCCCTCCATACCGGATTAAGGGGTAAAATACGCACTTCGAGAAACAAGTTTGACTACTAATTTGGTCAACAAAATATAAGATATATATCACAAAAATATATTATTGAAAACATTTTTTGAATACGAATTCAATGGTATAATTTTTGTGGCATATATCTCATACTTTATTGACCAAATTTATAGTCAAACTTACTTTTTGAAGTGCGTAATTGCCCATTAATCCGATATGGAGGGAGTATGATTTGTCCTATATGGCACTATTTGTAGTTGGTTTCACTCCTGTTTTCCCTGGAGTCCCGGAAAGGTGCATAGAAATGTGTAGCAAACATTATAGATCAATATTAATAATGCATGCCATCTAGCAACTAGATACTCTTCATTTGTTTATGTTTCTTCTTCGCTAGTTAAACTTTGTTTGTTTAATCAAAAGGATTAGCTGATGATGGAGCAATGAGTTTTCCTTAAAATATTGAACACTTTGTTGGCACATTATAATATGGGTGGACTCTTTCTATTGGAGTGCCATATCTAGTTTTTCTTCTTTTCTTAGAGCAACAATGGAAAATTATTATGGAAAAAATGTGTCATTGTGGATTTATGTGTATTGTCCGCCAGATCCATATGGATTGGAGCTTCTTACAAGAAATTAACATGCTTTATATATGCATCGTTCTTCACTTTCAGGTCCAGGATGGTTTTACCATCAAGGCAGATGAGATAGTAGGAAGTCTCAACTATGTACTACACCAACATAGCAGCAACAACAACACTGATAACTAATATTATATCCATTCGAAATTAGTTGACGCGGATTTAGTTCATATATGCATATCTAGATACTTCAGTGTGCGTTTTCACTCATTTGGAAAAAATCCGCGTCAACTATTTTGGAAAGGAGGGAGTATTGAGAAATAAACAAGAACATCTACTATCCTAGCTTTGGCATTATTGTACATAGGTAGGTGTATATAACCTACGATGGTGGATGTTTAGGCTCTCCTGCATGGATGGATGCACGAGTGTATTGAGCAGCGCATGTCGTTTCCAAGTTCACAATGCAAAAGAAAGTTCACAAAGGTTTGATCATCACCAAACATCCAATAATTGTAATATCGCACATTTGTCTGGGTCAAAATAAGATATCACCCTTATGTGCTTCTTAAGGGGGTCGGTTGAGACTGTCACCCTTGGTAAAGGTAACTTCAAGGAAATACAATAGAAGGGCCATTTCTTATTCAGCTTATGAGTTTATGGATAAATTGATTTATAAACTTTTGTGGGGAGAAGCTCACACAAACATTTTTTCTTTATTTTTTAGCTGATGTGCTTTGGGATTATTTGTTATGAATTATGATGAGGCTGGCAAAGCCGGTAATTCCTTCAATTACATAGGTGCCTTGAGGATGAAAAAATATCACCACATTTAGCAGTTTAGCCCCAAACATATACTACAAATGAATAAAATTTAATTGTAGCGGAAAATTACAATTAAACTAGGCATCGATGCATAATTTAAGCATGTCAAAAATAAAATATATCAATGGCCTTCCATGCAAAACAAGTTACAATATTTTGTGAACCAAGCTCATATCAATATTGTTATGTATTGCTCAATTAGTATATTTAAATTCACATGTTAATCTAACATTTTGTTCATCGGATGTCAGATTGTATAACTAGTAAAAAAAGTTAAATCATACACCCTGTTGTTGACGCCGAAGTATAGGGCTATACTGTAGTAGCGCTTTTCAATATAAAAGCATATAGAATGTCAAACCACATAAGAAATAGGTATAACACTTACTTTTTCAAGGTATCCATGTCACTTGTAAATAATCGAAGAGACCATCTGGGTTTCATGAGTTTCCTCTTTGCATTTAACAAAATAAAAAGTAAAATGTCAATTAATAAACTAACGGAGAAAATTAAGCAATGTTGCAAGTATGACAGAGAAGGATTGGGTTCATGGACCCGCTTGATCTCTCTTCAATAAACATGATGTAAAACATAAATGCAAGTCATAATCTATCAAAAATGCAAACATCATGACTACATTGACATGATCTAGTCGGCATCAAAGCCTAATCTCCCATACTAAGAATCCACGGTAGCATGAGCTATAACTCTCTTTGACACTTGCAATCCACATTGCATTAGAAAACTAGATAATATCCCGCGCGTTGCTGCAGGAATTTATATCATATAAATTAGCAACATTTTTATTATAAAAAAGATTATGTATATTTAGAGTTTTGGACTACTCTAATATGGAACGTAAGTACATTTTGTTTTTGTCTGATAAGCAGGATTCACTTGGGGAAAGGTACATGAGTGATAAAATGTATCGCCGCAAAATTTCCCTTAAAGTCTGCAATTAGAAGAGTATTACTTGCATAAACCAAATAAGCAACAATAAAATTAATCATGCTACCTTGAGCAATTTAGCAGACAACAGAAAGAAGAGATAAGGTAACCGACTTAATTATATTTCTTTCTCGCATAACTGGAATGCAAAGCTTATTGTTTACAAAGAAATAAGGAAGCATTTTGAACTGAATATTGTGCCCAGTGTAGTGTTTACATAGATGTCCAAACATGTGGCAAATGTCTAACTATGTCCGAGTATCAAGCACTAACTACGTCTGTACCCGAGTATTGTGTTTTGAGAGAACCGTGATGATAGCAGTAGCCTACAGAAAAGGAAAATGCCTCAGCTTGTATAAAAGAATGATGGACAGACTGATATGCCTCTGAGCTCACTGGTAGTCCTGTTCAGCTTTTTTATAAGGTGAAACTGATGATGTACTCGCATACACCCTATGAAAAAGATATTAAATTTCAAATATGAACCATCCGAACAACAATAATGATATTTTAAATGAAGAAACAGCCAGCACAAAGGTACATTAAGATAAATAAAAAGGAGTAGAGATTCTTACCTTCTGAAATCTCTGTCATGCTTTAAGATGGTTGGCACATTTCAGCAATCAAGTGGCTTTCCATCTTGAATCAGAAAAAAAAATGTACATCATAGTTGCTAAATTCGATGAAAATTTGTGTTGTCCTTTCTCCTAATTCCCTAAGAGGAGAAGCACATCCATCTGTATGTACCATGATCAAAAGCAAATTGTCAGTTCCTTTCTCCTAATTCCACTAATTAGTTGAGAATAAATTGAAAATGTGAATTGGCCCATGTGTTGTTGACACCACGTGCTGGTGTTTTTCTTTCTTACCAAGTGGAGCACGACCAATTGAACCGATTGGACATTTAGTTATGCCAAACACACTGAAAAATAATGCACTTTATGTAGATCTATACCAAGGAAATAAAACCACCATTACTACTGGATTCAGCTAATTCAGCAAATAGCGCTGTTGACAGCTAAAAGGTGGAAAATGCTTACCAAAGGTTGACACTGTGCCATGAAAAATAATGCAAGCATAATCAACATCCCAATTGCATGATAATCTTACAGCAAGGAATAGAGGAAGATTGGGGGTGGTGGAATAAGAACCTGGGTCGAGGGTGACGGCGAGGGCTCCAGATTCACTCCGTCCAACACATGCAGCACCAGCAGGCTGTATCTCGTCAACGCGAGCGCTTAAAATTCGCCTCTCAGGCATGTTGACTTTCCGACAGAGAACCTGGCAAAACTGAAACAGAGACGTGCACATCCGGTACTGAAGACGAAGAGGAAGTGAGAATCGATGGAGATGGGGCAATGGAGACCATGATTAGCACTTTGTATAATCAGTTCTGCCTTCTGAGGACAAACACCACAAATCGGAGAGAGGATGACGGACTGGTGCTTAGCGTACACAATGAGTCGATTCATATCATGGATTAAGAAAGTGGCGATCAATAAATTGAACATAAAGGAGAGGGAAAGTGGAGCGAGGGAGATCACGAGATATGTTCTTGGTACATTCTCTGAGCGACGGATGGGAAGAATTTAAATGGGGGGATCTGCGTGAAATCATCGTATTCCATCAGTTTCCTCCGCATTTAATTTCTCGTGGAGATCATGGGGATATAAAGATAGTGCGCCACCGCAGGATTGGTAGTGAAGAGGAAGCGTGAAGCGTCGTTTTTCTTTTTGACATGAATCGTCGTCGAGTGCAGTCAATGGCGAGATTTGCTCCATTGGAGATGTTTCGCGGAGAAGATGAAGTGATGCCATGGTTCCATCCCATGAATATCAAGGAATAAGGGAATAAGGGTGTATGGGCTATGGGCTACATGTGGGCCGAAACAATGGGATGGGCTGCACTGGTGGTTCCATGGGCCCCCGTGGTTCCATCCCTTGAGTAAGGTGTGTGATTCGTTCAGGACCAGGAAAGACCAAACAAAAAAGTTAAGTGCTGCTGACGTGAAAAAACGGAAGGTGACGTGGATGGACACCTAATCAGAAACTGAAGGAAGTGACGTGGCAGGGTTGCATGTTGAGAGAAATCACTTAGTGGGTTGCTCCTATTTAGATATTATAGATTATAGATTACGCTACTTGGTACGGGGCTATGCCTAAAGTATAATAATAACATGAAGTTGGACACCGGTTCCTAGTGGCATGGTTCGAGAAAGTCCAACAGGCACAAGTGGTTTTATTCTTTATGTCATTTGCACAACATTGTGCCATTTGTTCCATCTACAAAACAAAGGCTCGTATAGAAGATTTACATAAAAATTAGTATTTATTTGATGAAGCCATAATAATTGAGGTTCAGCCGCGTACATGTGGTGCACATGTTTTTTGAGATGTACTCCCTCCGTTCTAAAATAATCTACATTCTAGTCCCAAAATTTATCATGCTGCATTCTAGCTTTTAGTCAAAGTGGTTTTGCTCTTTTTATTAGATGTTGTTATATTCAATGTAGCTTGGATTGGTTAATCACATATCTAAGTAGTCACGGTGGGCATTCGGGTAACCCGAATTTTTGGGGTCGGGTTTATAGAGTATTATGAAATTTGAGGTTTTCAATATCAACACCCGAAAATTTCCCGGAAAAATAGAAACCCGATAAATCGGGTTCAGGCTTTGGGTTTTCCCGAATTCCCCAAATTACAGAGTTGAACAGGATGGAGGGGTCCCATCGAGGTTGAATCTAGGAGCGCTTGCCGTCGAGGTTCTGTCTTCAAAGTCGCCACAAGGGCTTGGAAGGTGAGCTCGCCGTCCACCTGGGAGTGGCCTCGGCATGCTATTGAAGATGTTCTCCGCCGACAAAGAGAGTTGCAAGGGATTTGAGAGAGAAGGCGACGGGAGATAGCAGGGGGGTGCTCACTGCTGACATTGGAGGCATGGAGGCGGGAGACAACAGGGCGGCGGCGACGCTCGCTATCGATTTTGTAGCTCTGCAGGATCTGAGGGAGAATGCAATGACGACACTAGAGGCTAACATGAGTGCAATCGTGCGGGAGTTAGGGTTGAGATGTGGTGTTGTTTGACCGGGTATTTGGTCTGAGATGGGTGTTAGGTGGAGTGGGCTGGCGAGCTGGGGCGCGGTAGTGGGGGAGTGGGAGGTTAGTTGGGCTAGGATTAGGCCCAAGTTTGGGTTAAACGGGTTGTTTGAGTTCTTGAGGCCTACACCCGAAATTCTCGAATTTAATTCAGGTTTCTAATGTTGCCACCCGATTTAACAACCGTTTTATTGGGTTTCGAGTAATCCGGGTCCAGGTAACTCGGGTTTCGGGTTTTATGCCCACCATAACTAAATAGTACCAATAAATGCAATACTATTTTATCTTATTTTTTCTAGAATGTAGATTAAATCAAAGCGAAAAGTGTATAATTTTAACAAGAAGTGAACCATATATTATTGGTTAAATTAGCGATCAAGATTAAAACACTCAAAACGAGGGCGCCACATGCATTGGGAGGGAGAACATGCGATCGTGTCAATCTCATATTTGCCAACCTTTGGATCAGTATATTTTCACAACTTTTCCAATTGTAGATAATATTTAAAAAAATTCTGAAATACAGGAATTAATTTTTCTTGGAAAAAGTTGCACACACGGCCCATTCAGTTCTGGAATTCCATTACCATTATTGTTTGCGTTTCATGGGCAGCCCGTACTACCCATCGCCGTAGCGAGCTTCTAGCGTTTCTTCCTCGCCCACTCCACCACTTCTTCTTACCGGAGCCGAGGGAGGTCAGCGCTCTTCGCGGCGGCCGCCGAGACCACCTGAGCGGAGGCGGCCGACTACCAGTCACTCCCTCACTCCCGTCGCGTTCCTCGTCCAAGTGAGTAGTCTCCTCCTGCTACTTCCCACGCTTTCTGCTGTGCCCACGATCTCAGATCCACCGAGTCCGATTCCCCGGCACGATCGAGCCAAATCGGGAGCCGCGAATCCCTCTGTCAGCGCCACCGCCGAACCACCAGGCCGCCAACCACCTCCCTACTGGCCGAGCTCCCCTGCTGCGATCCCACGGCACCCGAGGCGCACCCGGCCCTTGCCGGATCCAAGAAGCGCCGATGATGAGCGGGAGGAAGAATGCCGGCAAGGCCTCTTCTTTCTTGCTCGTCCTGATCTCGGTCGGGTGCTTCTTCGCGACCTACAACTTCCTGACAATGGTGGGCCACGGCCGGGGCCGGGACGGGCCACGCAAGATGCTCGACCACGACGGCGCTCTGTCCTTCGCCTCCGGCTCCGACCCGTCCAAGAGGTTCCACGTCGCGCTCACGGCGACGGACGCGCTGTACAGCCAGTGGCAGTCGCGGATCATGCACTACTGGTACAAGGAGATGAGGGGCCGGCCTGGCTCCGACATGGGCGGCTTCACCCGGATCCTCCACTCCGGGAAGCCGGACGGGTTGATGGACGAGATACCCACCCTGGTGGTCGACCCGCTCCCCGAAGGCGCCGATAAGGTGAGGCTTTCAAAATCTTCAATTTTCTTACCAGTCGTGGTGGAGCGAGATCACCGTTTGCTGACCCGCTGCTCTGCTCAGGGCTACATCGTCCTCAACAGGCCTTGGGCGTTCGTCCAGTGGTTGCAAAAGGCGGACATCGAGGAGGAGTAAGCAGATTTTCTGGTGTTCTTTGTTTGGTCTCCTCCATTGTCTAGTAGGATTCCTAATGAAATGATTCGCAGGTATATACTTATGGCCGAGCCAGATCACATCTTTGTCAAGCCATTGCCGAACTTAGCTCGTGGTGACCAACCTGCCGCGTTTCCCTTCTTTTATATCAAACCTACTGACAATGAGAAGGTACTGAGGAAGTTCTTTCCGAAAGAAAAAGGCCCTGTCTCGAATATTGATCCCATTGGTAACTCGCCAGTGATTATCCAGAAGGTATGTATCTCTTTGCCTGTCAGAAGATTAATAGAATACTTCGATGGTTGAGCTATATAGTTTTTTTTACACGGATATGTGTATATGCCATGATGGAGATATGTGCCCAATACTTCATTCTCATAACTGTATACAACAAATATTTATGAATTTTGTGTTAATGATATAGTTCGGTACCATTTCAATACATTCACCTGCCACAGCCATCTAACCCATCATGGATGTCTTCAAAACTTTTTTAGGCCCAGCTTGAGAAAATTGCTCCAACCTGGATGAATATTTCGTTAAAAATGAAAGAGGATGCAGAGACAGACAAAGCTTTTGGATGGGTCTTGGAAATGTCAGTACAATTATATTTTTAAAAATTGTTACTTTATTGACTTCACATGTGTGGAACTAACACATTTCTGCTTTCCTGTGCATATTTACAGGTATGCATATGCTGTCGCAAGTGCATTGCATGGTGTGCGTCACAACCTCCGTAAAGATTTTATGATTCAGGTGCTTCATAATTCTCTCACTTGAGAAGTCATTTCATAGTTTTTTTTATGATAGTTTCCTCAAATATATGTGTTTAATGCTCATTGCAGCCTCCCTGGGATGCGAAAACTGATAACACGTTCATCATCCATTATACCTACGGATGTGATTACTCATTAAAGGTGGGTGTTGTTTAGCCTTAAACATCTGATCTTGATGATGCCTGTTCTGTAAAATCTATTTTTCTGTCAGCACAAAGAATTAGATTTTTATTTTTCCTGTGATAGCTTGTTTATGATTGTCTTATGCAAATATAGGGTGAGCTGACATATGGAAAAATTGGTGAATGGCGGTTTGACAAAAGATCATATCTTCGTTCACCGCCACCAAGAAATCTCTCATTACCCCCTCCAGGAGTTCCTGAAAGTGTGGTATGTGCACAGCATTCAGCATTATTTTAGCATGACTTATGTCATTTCTTCTAAAAGGGTTTTGACTAATTCACATTTATGGAATTTCTGAACTGCCTTTCTGAAAGCGCAAAATCTTATGTCACTCAATTCGCAATAGTTTGTTCACTTTCAGCCTACTTTTTTTTAACCGCCAAATTTCATTGTGTTGGCCAAGTTGGTTGTATGTTAAATGTCACAAAAGGAACTGAATACGAGGGATTCCTAGCTACCATCTTTGGTGTAAAGATTGATATTTTGTAATGGACACGGGGCCAGTGGGAGTGCTAGCCACAGGGAGGCAGTTACTGTAGCACGCCTTGAGTCTTAGTCAGTAGATTATCTCTTGAGCTGGTTGGCTGTATGCACATCTCACAGTTCAGCAGTGAAACTTTTTGTTAGGACTTGATTCAGTTGAAGCTTATAATTTGGGTTGGTCTATGCAAAAGTTGATCAGATTTGCATATTAACTTTTGCATCTACATTGATGGCTCACTCGCTGCTTTCTTGAGTTCGAAACTCCCATGAACTCAACTTTGTAAGTGGAAGTTGTCAGTCTGCTGCTTAGCCATTCTGGGGTCAGTACTATATTCGTAGAAGTGGATAATTTGGCAATGCAGAGCCAAATCGGCATGCCTAGGAAATGACAGCCCACGTTGAAGTAACTGCCGTATGATACTTTTGATTAAATGGTCTGCAGAAAGTACCTTGCTGATTAAAACTCCCTAGACAATTTAATCAAAGTACCATATTGCATGCCTAGGAACTGACATTGATGCCGTCCCGAGTCGATACCATACATGTCCCTTAGTTGAATGCGCAGCTATAATCTTTCAGTTCATAGGAGACATGGCGCAGCTGTGCATCCAGTAATTTAGCTAGGAGAGGTTAGTTTGTTTAGGAGAGATAAGATCCCCTTAAGGCACTTGTAATGCTTTTTGGTTTTATCAATGTCTTCCATGTCACCTATCTATAGATGGGCCCAACAATTAACAACCAACTTTCTCTTCTCTTTGCTCTCCCTTCACCCCACAAATTGTTCAAGGTTTTGTCCAAAGCTATATCTTGCATGAGATAGAACACAACTTTCTTCTGCCTCCTCTGTAACACATGTCGACCTTAGCTATAGTTGTATGTAGCACCTACAGATAAAGCTGATGTCACACCTAGTGCCCTTAATTTAGACTTTAGAGATGTATGGTTAGCTGTTTGTGCTTTTTTACAACTATTTGGTCAGCTGTTTAGTTGATCTTAGAAGGATGTGGGCTCAAACAAGGAAGATACAAAAAGTTCCCAATCTTCCCTTTCTTCATTCCTGCCGTGCTTCGGAGCCTTGTTTAGGTGCCTTTACCGGTCAATCTAGGATGAGTGACCTACCTTTGGACTCATACCCAGCCAGGCCCATAACTTCATCTCATTCGCATAGACATAACATCTTCTCCAGATATTTTGTGGGATAGTGGGAGTACCACCCAATATTTCAGTCATGCGGTCATATGCGTATTTATTTGGCAATGGAACATGATCAACATTGCCTAGGACACATGCACTACATGCAACTAGTTGAAAGATACATGGTTCTTTTTTCCAGTTTGACACGCTCTAGAGCTTAGCTCAATTGAATAAGTGAAATTTGAAAATTAGTAATAGTATGCTTCTTAATTCCTATCGTTGCATGCTGACCACAGTTTTTTTTTCTAGGTCACCCTTGTAAAGATGGTGAATGAGGCTACTACAGGCATTATAGGGTGGGATGAAGAAAGATGATTGCTGATTTTTTGCTGGAGACGAGCTTAACTCAGCTGATCCTGGAGTAGAATCAGAGAATCTGAGTAGTCAATAATACGATAGTATTCAATTGATATTCTCTCGAGCGGAGGATGGATGGTGGCTAATTTCTACATATTGACATAGATTTAGTGGTTGGCAGAGAGGATACGTACTCGTTTCATCAGACAGAGGTGTCAACATTTTTTGCATTGTAAAGCAGAAACATAAGTTCTCTTTCTCACACTCTTGCATTCTCCTGGTTCATTCAGTTGTAAAGCCGAAATGAAGGGTCTTGAATATATGCTCCTATACTTATCGTGATTCGTGAGTAGTATGATTACAACTTGAAATACATTCTGGGCCAGATCAGTGGCCGAGCCACCTTCCTGCCTGGGCTCGATCGGCGAGACTCCATTGAAAAGCAAGATGAGCAGAGCTTGGTAATTTGATGTTTTACTGTGCATTTCCCTTCGATCTGTCAGCGAGAAAAGATTTGCACCTTGGCTGGCAGCCTGTGCAATGTCCTGGCCAATTAGTTTTAGCCTAGCTTGGACTCGTCTACATGCCCAGTTTAAGGGCATGTTTGGTTACTAACCACAATTTGCCTAGCCAAAATGCGGCAGCCATAGTTTAACTGGGCATGTTTGGTTACTAACCACAATTTGCCTAGCCAAAATTCGGCAGCCATAGTTTATTTGGTATGTGTTTGGGTTTTGCCATACTTTATCTTGCCACACTTTATTGTTTGTATAGTTCATTTATCATATACTCAACTTTTTTACCAGGTTTTGCCAAAATTTGGCTTCAATATTTTAAGCCATATTTTTGTGGCTAACACAAACAGACCCTAAATGTTGGGGTGTTAGTATGTGATTTCCTCATACTTAATCGATACAATATGAACGTACCTTTTTCTTCCAAGATGAACGTACCTTTTTCTTCCAGGACTGTAATAGGTTTAGAGCAGAGCTTGCAGAAGTAGAAATCAACACACCGTCAAATCTGGAATGGTGATGCATACTAATCAAGATCACTGCAGTTATTCTCCCAGCTA
Source organism: Lolium rigidum (assembly GCF_022539505.1). NCBI lineage: Eukaryota > Viridiplantae > Streptophyta > Magnoliopsida > Poales > Poaceae > Lolium > Lolium rigidum. Next base: position 20,316,086 of record NC_061508.1, read on the forward strand.
GCCGCTGGTTGCAGTTCATGTTTTCTTAACCAACCTGTTGCAGTAGGTGGTACTGGAGATTGAGGAGATGCATTAGAGGGGAGTTCTCTGACACTAATATCGCTCAGATATCTCTCAATTTTACCAAGCACAATTGACTTCAAATTTACATTCTGGAAATGAAGGACCTATGTCCCATAATATAAGGTAAACACTCAGTATCGCAGGCCGATGGCAAACAAATGGTCGGACCAATGCGTTGCCGTCCATCTGGTTTCCATCACACGGCCGGTGATTCATTTTGCTTTCCACTGGGGAAAAAGGCTCATTAAATCTGTACCTTCCCCACATAAATAGCAAAAATGGCGCATCGTGTGGCTGCCCAAATCGATCCCCAGCTCGACACCATCTCCTATCGCCGCCGCCACGGTGATTCTTCTCTTCCCACCCTGCCTCAACTCCCTCGGCAGCGCCGCACCATCCTATCCGACGCCGCGCTGTTACCCGCGCCTCCACTTGCATCGATCTGTGGGCTGTGGCGCCGACTCCATGATGTTCCGCCAGGGGGAATTGTCTTGGGGATCCCTGATCGCCGGTGGCGGCTTTGCCAGTTCCAAGGAGTGCATGAATCATGACAGGGTCAGAGGCGTTTTAGCCTTGGGCGCTGGTCGTGAACGACATCGTCGCTGGATCTCCGATATTATGGCAAGCTATGAGCGCTGAGGTGATCACGTAATTGACATGCATCTTGCTTTCTCGTGTATGCTATCCATTATTTTTGCCACTTGTTTCTCTCCAGAAAATCATTGGAAGAGAAGAGGATCTGATGCACATGCAGATTATGATGGTGGTGCATGTGTTGCAGAGATCTGTCTCGTAGCACCTCTCCTAGCCTGGCAACCTCCGATGGCCATGACATCAGGCTCGTCTGCCTCGAGGCGCAAAAGTTCTCGATTTGTGAAATCATTTCAGTGCATCGACAATTAGCTAGGAGCTACCTAATGGTTGTGTTGTCTAGGACTCCAGGCTGCATGGAAGCAAGAAGGAAGTGATCGTCGGAAGCAATTGCGGCAAAACGTGATTAGTAAAGGAAGCATATCAGCATCCGAGGAAGCAAATAGTTTGTTAGACGAGAGCAAATTTTCTTTTAGTTGGAAGCTCTATATTCTCCATTTCCTTGGAAGCATTAAAATGTAATTAATTTTAAGGAAGCAGTTATTTTGTTGGAAGCACTAAAATGTAAATATTCTTGATGGAAGGAATATATTATTTGTTGGCTGCATTTGTCTAACCAATGTAGGCCTTGAAGCCATTCTCTTGGTGATGGAAACAAATCCGTATATAGTTGGAAGCATTTCTCTAGTATGTGGAAACAATATTGTGTAACAATTGAACCCAATTATACAAGTATTTTTCTTTTTTATACATGGTAGCAAATTTCATTCACGGTGGAAGCAAATTCTTTGGTGAACGAGAACACATTTTTCTACAAAAAACGTAATTTCACATTACAAATATATTTCTTATCCAGGGAGGCAATTATTATCCCCCGAATCAAATTTGTACAGCAATGGAAACAAAATTTGTTTTAAGGGAAGCAAACTATTATAAAATTAGTATCCACAAAATACGGAATAATTGCGTTCGTGAAAATTAGGAATGAATAATTCGGAACGCAAACAATTTGGAAACTACCTAAAGGATGCATGTCCCACAAGCCATTCAACGGACTCCGGAAATCGTGGGATTACGCGTGATGCTTCCAGTGATTAAGGAGGTAAACTAAGGAAACTATTAACTAATACCAGGCTGTTCCCGTTAAATCGATCGGACGCTGCACATAGTCTCCATCGTATGGCAGAATAGGAGTCCGATGGAACACTAAAGATCGGGATCCGATCCCTAGCGGTGCCCTATAATATAATGTACTATTACAACTAAAATATGAGTACATTGGTTGTAATAACATCTAGTACTTATTATGGTACGGATGGAATATTAGAGAAGTGAAAAGGATCCTATACATTAACCTCGTGAACGCACCAGAGTTATACTTAGCGCAGCTCCAGTCGTCGAGTTTGTTAAGGTGGTTAGTTTGATCAGCCGAATCTGGAGAAGTCATAAAGTAAATGAGATCTAGAATCTAGTGAGACATATCCTTGTTTGAAGTTGGATCACGACAAATTCTTGATGTATATGCCTGCGAGTAACCTCGATCGATTTACTTACCTGTAGTCCTGTACATCTCATGCCTCGTCAATTTCTCCTCACTCTAACCAATTCGGTCTAACTAGAAACGAATACTAAAATCATTGAAAAGGAGAGAGGGATACAAAATTGTTCAGTAGTTTCTCATTTGATCTGTCTGAACTTGTTGCTAATCTATCAACGATTTCTCCAAGTTCATAATACAATTATTACTTTATTAGCAATTTCAGAATAATTCTTTTGTATCTGACTCAAAGATTTCTTCTCGCTCTAATCAAATCGATCGATCTGATTAGTAACGAATAAACAAGAAGAACTCCGTAAAACTATTCGAGCCACAAAATTGTCCGCTACCAGTCCTATCGTTTCACCTACCTGAGATATTGTTGCTTTTTTTTTTTTTGAGAACTGAGATATTGTTGCTAAGCAGAGTAACCAGTAACCAATTTCTACTGACTAACCCAAAGAAAAAATAATGACAGACGATACACTAATAATCATAAAATTTTGCTAGCAAGATCTAGTTGGTGTCTGTTGGCAGGTAGTATCTGTTGGTGAACCAGGCCTTGTCAGCGACGACCTTGACGCCATCCTGGTTCCGGTGCCACTCGTAGTAGGCGTGCGTCCGGTTCTTGATCTCCAGCGTCGCATGCCCATAGCTTGCCTCCCTGAACGCCGAGTAGTCCGGCTGCGGCGACCGGAAGCTGTTGGCCAGCCCCTCGGTGTTCCCGCCATCGCCGATGTTCACGTACACGGGCGCCGACGCGTTGAACTGCGGCGCGGCCTTCCCGTTGTCGATGTCGTAGACGACGTTCGACACCCGGTGGCTACGCTCGTACGAGTGGACGTGGCCGGCGAGGACGAGGTCGACCTTAGCGTCGACGAGCCACCGCTCGAACTGCACCCGCATCGTCTCCCCCTCCATGTAGTGGTAGTCGTTGGTGTTGTACCACGGCGAGTGCACGCAGACGATGAGCCACGGCGTGGTGGTGCGGTCGACGCGCTTCAGCTCGTCCTGCAGCCATGTCCACTGCGGCGTGTACTTGCCGTAGGAGGAGTAGGAGGAGAGCATGATGATGTGCGCCGAGGCCATCTTCACCGAGTACCAGAGGGGCTCCGTGCTGTTGGACGCCCTGAACGGCGTCGGGTACCGGTTCGTGAAGGGCTTGAAGGGGATCGTCTCCCCGATCTCCGGCGCGTAGTCGATCTCGTGGTTGCCGGCGGTCCAGATCCACGGCTGGTACGCCACGCTGCGCTCCACGAAGCGCGCCCACGAGTCCCACCGGTTGTTGTCGTGGCCTGGGTGGTCGTCGGCGTACGAGAGGTCGCCGATGAAGAGCACGGCGTCGCCGCCGTTAGACTCGTAGTGTGTCACCGTGTCGTTGGAGTGGAACGTCTGCCCCAGGTCACCTGCACGTACATACAAACATTAGTTTCATAAATACTTGCTTGCATTGCACCAATATATAGATCGATCCAGATTGATTAACAAGAAGAAAGTAGATAGGCAGGTACCGATGAGGCCGAACTTGAAGGGCACGTCGGGCCCGGGTTTCGGCGGCGTCTTGAAGGAGAAGGACCGGACGGTGTAGTCGTGGCCGACGGCGTAGTGGTAGACGGTGGAGTGCTCGAGGTCGGTGAGGGTGGCGTGGTGGATGTATGGCGACTGGTACGTCCCGCCCCAGGTGTAGCGCCGGACGGTGCCCTCGGCGGTGAGGTTGAGGTTGTCGGCGGCGAGGCCGTAGCGGACGACGTTGCTGCCGGCGTGCTTGGGCGTGAGCCAGGACACCGTCATGGCGCGGCCCGTCAGGTCGCCCTGCGTGATGTGCACCTGCTCCGGCGCGTTGTAGCCTGCCGGCGGCCGGAAGACGTCGGCGTCGAGCGGCATGTCGGGAAGCATCTGCAGGCTACGCCGGTACGGGCTCGTCACGCCCGCCGACGCGGAGGCGGCGGCGTGCGCCGCGAGGAGGAGGAGCACGGCGAGCATGCGCGCCATGTTTTGCCTACGTACGTTGCGATGGGATATCGATTCGCTGCTGTTAGCTTTATATATGGATCGGGCGGGCATGATCGACTCATGGAATATGCTTTCTAAGCTCACCAAAATATTCCACGCAATTAGCGATCGCAACAAACTCTGCTAACAAACTCAAGATCCTAACGGGATATATCTCGGCGTGGCGCTGTTTCAAATCGTATGTATAGTGATCCGCATCGGCGCCACAGTTTGCCGGCTCATATACGGGAGGCACTCCGTATTACGGTATGGGCATGGCCAACTCTAGCTACTCACACACATGTCTCCTAATATTTTACTCCTCCGATCCATAATTATTATCACTGAGGGCATCTTTGAAGGACACACATTTTTTTAGGGCATTTATATTGGATCGTTCAGACTTCAGAGTCACAACATCTCTAACCGATAAATTTGGAGAAAGAAACGGTCGACAAAAATAGATCATAAAATGAATTGGCACGCAACGAATATTAGTGTTTGCGTATACGGGATGTCCTGCATAAGGAACAAACCCACTCTCCATGTGTCTTTCACTAGTACAAAGAGGCTTTTGCACATGGTTGAAATGACCCGTTGCACACAATAAACTTTACCGTTAGCATGCATGGTGGTCAATGCTTCTTTACAACGCACACAGTTTATTTAATCTTATCGCACACTTTTTTTTTTGTCAAGAAACCATTTGCGATAGGGCAGAAAAAAGTGTGAGATCCGCAGAAATAATACCTGTAGGATTGATGCGCCACCTCCACCCCGCCTATGTTGCCACCTTCTACTTCTTGTGCCTCTAGCATATGTGGTAAGAATAAGATTATGTTTCGGGAAAATCTGTGTCACCAAAATATTATCCCTATTATAAGAAGATAACTCGACTTAAATACGTGAAACATACAAAAAAAAAAGTACTCCAGTATCTTATACATCTACCTAGATTACACAATAGGACATATAAATCAAACATAAAGATCTACCTAGCTCACACAATAAAACGAACATAAAAATCTACGTAGCTTACATAGTAGTAGAATATATAGATCGAATATAAGGATCTACCTAGCTTACACAATAGGACATATCGAATGGGTAGATCCGTGATATAAACATCTGTGCTCTGTGGTATAAGCTAAAGTTCATTATTACAGTCGAACAAAAGTAATTGTGCTTATAATTGATAGATAGATCCGTTTATTCTAGTAGATTTATGCTACAAATAGAAGGTAAACATGTAAAAGCTAAGAACGTAGACCATAGAGTACATGAGCCACCTTGACCATAGCTGTTGACGGCACGTCCGGCCGAGGTGAAGCGCGAGGAAGGGTACAGGGTGTGCACGAGCCGGCTTGAGTGGTTTTGTCACCGACAGGTTCGGCCTACAAGCGCGTGGATCGGTGTGACTCCACATCCAACATGCCGCCAGCAAGTCATTGGCACTCCAGCGAGGAATATCTCCAGCTAAAAGCTACCTCTTCCGCCGCACCGACTAGGTGAGTTTTCCGAGGACCGGTCGTGATCGTATAGGGGGCAGCTGTGAAGTGGAATGAGACCGGATAAGGTCACCACCGCTCCTTATTTATACAAGAAAGTTGGTATGATTTTGGTTTGTTGGGCCACGACCGGATGGCACACACGAGACACGATTCAAGTAGATAGAACTGTTTGCATTGTCTATACCGCACAAACGGTTTTGCTTCTTTTAGCCATGTGAGATACTGTTTTCACAATTTAATTCCAATTTTGTATCTATTATGTTATAATTATTTTAAGTTTTCACCAGCATGGCCAAGGCATGTTATAATTATTCCAATTTTGCTTCCTTCAGCATGGCCAAGGCAGACCAAATACATCGAGGCGCTTGGGTCTCCCCCTCCCGCCGACACGTACACATGTGGTTGGACGACCATTTTTCGTGTCAACGACCTGACCAAACAGATCAAAATGTAGACACATTTGGTGTTTAAAATGTGGTCCGGCTGCTGGAAACACCCTTACGAGAGAGAATTTTGTACTAGGAGTGCACGCTGCTTCTTTTCTTAAATACAAGAATATGTGTGTGGATATTAGGAGACATGCTAGCAAGATCTTGCCAAAAAAAAAATTGGTTTACAATTTTTTGGCTGAAAAAACAATAGTTGGGAGCACTTCCTCTTTGTGCATCAATATAAGATGTTATAGATACTCTCTCCGCTCCATACTACTTGATGCTAATATCGATATATATCCAGATACATTTTAGTAGTAGATACATCTATTTTAGCATCAATTAATATGAATCGGAGGAGCACTTTTTAATAAGTAAATTAGATACAAACCAAAGTGAGTGAACCTACACATAAAAATAGATTAGATACAAACTAAAGTAGATGAATCAATTAACATCTTACATTTTTAAACGGAGGGAGTAGAATATTGTTCCCAATTGAAAAAGTGGATTGCAATTAATTAACTTAATTAACATTCTACAGCTACTGGGTGGGAACGAGCAAACGCTATAAACAAAACCAACGAAATTGATCATGTATCTCTTAACATCTTGTACACTTGGCAAGATCTGGAAATTTGATTTCCCCTATAAGCCGTAAATCCGCAAGACTTTGTAAGCCATGCTTATTCCTCTGCGTCACCAGACTACTACATATCACCCATAAAAAATCACTTTGTATTTTTCTCTTCACCCAATTCCTTCATTATTCGCTGTGATTCATCTAGCAGATCCTGCATCCCAGGCGCATTCAAGATGTCTGGATCGAGCTGAATAATGTGCACGAGGCTGTTCAAGCATCTCTCGTACTGCTGCCTGAGGTATTTAGACACCACATTTCGTGTATAAGGCTGCAACAGTAAATATAGCGTTTATTTAAAATGGCTATGTTAGTTGCTGTTGAGCACACATCCAATTGAGCGGAACGGCTGATGCCTCGAGTGCTTTTGTACAAATACAGAAAGGATGGGGAAGATCTGACACATACCTCGTTGTAAAGTGAAATACACTTGCGCAGAGCTTGTTCAGCATGTTCATAATCAGACTGAAATGAAGAGATCAGTCAGCTAAGATACCAGAGGGAAATTAGATGTGAATAACACAATACAGGGGTAAGTTGATCAAGTATGTCAAAAGCAATACTATCCATGTCTATTTGACAGTTTAAAGTCCTGAATTTGTAACATCCAACCATGATGCAAATGTTTGTCATACATATGCAGTAGAGAAATAACCTCACTGTTGTTAAGTTTAATGTCAATCAGTAAAACCAAAAGTCGAAATTGATGGGAAAAAAAAGTGGGATTTCCACATATAGTGTAATACCACCTCTCACGTGTGAATCAATGAGGCCTACACGTGAATAGAATCTCACGTGTGAATCAATGAGGCCTACACATGGACAAAAACAAGGCAAGAGCAATTTCTGTTAATTTGCGAAAGCCGAGACTTGAACCCAAGACCTCGGCCAGAACCAAAAGTCCAAACCGGTGGAAAGGTGGTGCCAATCCACATACAGTGTAAGTGTGTAACACCCCATCTCACATGTGACTCCATGAGGCCTAGACGTGAACAGAATCTCACATATGGCTCGTAAGGCAATAAGGCCTATCCGTGGACACAAAGAGGACAAGCACAATTTTATTAAATTGCAAAATGCGAGACTTGAACCCAAGACCTCTGTTCTAATGCCATGTTAAGTTTCATACACCAATCAGTATAACCAAAAGTCCGAACTGGCAGAAAGAAGGTGGGCAATCCACATAGGCCATAACAACTGGATTCATTACAATTAGTGCCTAATTTAAAAAGAAAAGTTAATCAATATATAAGACTCAATAGCATTTCCCTACTGAAAAAAACAGAGCAATGAGTCTCATCCCACCCCTTGCAAATAAATTCTAGATAATCATTTGTTTTGATCCATCAAGGATGAGTAATAAATGAAGACATTCATAATATTTGAGTCAACATGCATTACTAAAATAAATGCTACATGAAGCAAGTGTACATAAGTGGTCAAGTTGATAAAATGTAATTCATGATTTAGTAAACTCAAATATGCATCAGTGTTGCATCGGACCTTTTCAAAATTATTTTTAAGATGGATGCGCAATGTGGTATTTCGAACACCTATGAGATGTTTATCTGGCCATATGAATAGCCGACATGTGTGCGATACGCGTACAGCATCAATTTTGAAGTATCCATGCTTCAAATGTTCCAGAGGAAGCCTTAGCAAGAGTACCAACTTCTAGAGCAGAATTGTTGCATTAGAAGCAAACAAATAAATTGTGTAAGATATTATCAGATCACTGCCAGATGCGTAAATGAAGTATTGGAAAAATACCCCTGGCTCTTGCTTTCTCTTTCTTGTAGCTTCAAGAAGTCCGACAACTTCAAGTGCTTGCAACTGCAATAACAGTATTATCGATTAAAAAAAAGCATGGTATTCATGCATCTACCTGGTTAAGAAGATGAGCCCACAAGGTAAAGGCAAGCTGATGATAAAATGGAAATTTTATGGTAGTAACTTTGATCAACTTGAAAATTTAAAGCACAAATGGGTTAATTAAAATGCAATCCATGCAACCCTGAGAGTTGTGAATAGAACTAATTCTAAGTCAATGAAGTGAAAACTAAATAAACACAAAAGCAGGAGTAAATAGTGTAAGAATGGCAATAGGAAGGGTTCACAACCATGAACAGGATAGCAAATAATAAGGGGGCGAGTAATAAGTAGAAACATACAAGTACAGCTGTTGCCCCAATCTTCTCTCTTTCAATCCCAATTGTGCTTTTCAGTTTTTCCTGATTCTCCTTCAAAGGATTCAATATTCCTTCTGTTATCCTATCATGATGAAATAAGACTTCAGTAAGATTCAAGCATTCGATATGTTAAGTAGTATTACAGCATCATAGAAGGGGTAACTCAAGTATATAACAGCAATGAAGGCGAGCCCAAACAAACACGCGAAATTAGATACCACTGTTTTCCTATTTAAAAAATTTAGTTGAAATTTCACCAATGTAACTGTTCATATAATCACATTTTATGGGTAACTTATAAAATGTGACAACAGCAAGTTTAGTGGTGAAATCATAGATAACGATATAAGAAGAATACATTTCAAAGGATCATCTTCAAATATGAGAAAATCCTTCGAGAATTCACTACATTATGAGTCTATGACATAATGAAAAAAAATCACCTTTTGGCATGCTGACTGGGTTTATGGATAAAAAAAGTGTAAGAAAATGGAGCTAGAAGACAATACCTTATTGAATCACTGACAAGTTGTTTTGCCTTGACAAGGTGAGATCTAGACAGGTCATCGCTCACCTTGATGTCACTAATAATTTTAAGCAAAGTTAGCCTTGCCAAGTGTACCAATATACCTGCTACCTGTAGCAACGAGACCAACATACAATAGGTAAACAAACACTGACAAAATGCGACTGTTTCGAAAAAAAAAAGATCTTCAAAACACTATATGGGGGTATCAGTTCCAGGGTTCTAGCCCACGGTAGGGTTCTAGCCCACACGAGCCAAGTCATCATAGAAAGGCTATATTGGTCAAAGCAGGCATCCTATATACATATATATCTCACTCAATAAAGGGATCTTAAGATGCATATGATTTTAAGAGTTTCCTTGTAAGAAAGCTTGTGATATACTACCAAGGGTGATCACTTAAGATAACTGGTCACGATGCTTTTATTTGGTAGCACAATATGTCTTATTATAATTGAAAATCATCAAAAGCCAAATATAAGGTGATGGCAAACCTCAAAATGATTTTCAGAGAGAATCTTTCTTCTGACTGCGAGGCATCTAAACATCATAACCATTGAAACCTGTGAGTAAGAAAACTTTAAAAATGACCAAGGAACCTATTGAATAAGCTTTTTACCTTTCCAATAGTTCTTCCGATTCCTTCAACTCTCCGATGGTTTGAAGAGTAACACTTAAGGTTTCAGCTGCCATTATAGTATCCAACGAATCCCATCCCTATCAAACAGTTCCACAGATATATTTCAGTAGATTTCGTAGGGGTGGGCTTTGGTCACGAGTGTGTGTTACTGTCAGCTTTTCCTTTTCTTGCTCATTAATAAGCTTTTATTTTGTTTCATATATGTTCTATCAGAAATATTATGGGCTGCTAGTTGGACAAGAAACTCACGGAATGTGATGGCGACAATATTTCATAGAATTTGTACTATCTGAAATGTTAGTGAGTTGGTTCGTTATCATTTCTATGGTATATTGTGGTAGAATTTCTACTAGTCGAAATGTCAATGATCACCAAAATTTGCACATTAAGAATTCTATTCAACTAAATTTCCCTCTAGCTGACCGGTTGAACTTTTCTTCTAGCTTATGTTAATACCATCGAGTATACGAGCTGAAATGAGGCATCGCTGCACCCGTGCATTCAACATGTAATATGGTGACATGTGCTTCACTATAGTCATTTATTGAAGTAGTTTACTTGCTTGCTAAGTTCTATACAGTGGAACTTATGGAATGAGTGACACATTGTCCCTACAACTTGTACTCCACACAACCTTGAATTAACAAACGAGTAAACAAGAGTTGTGCTTAGGACAAAGATAATACAGAACTCAGCCCCGGTTTGATCAATTTCATATGACGGACACTGAAGAAAGAGCATAGGAATAAAGCTATAGGTCATACCTTCGAAAGCTCCAGATTATGTAATATCTTCCTTTGCAAATTTTCAGCTTCAACCAGTCGCTTTGACCTCACCAAGTCCTAGAGAAAAAAGGCATATTAAACATGACCAAAAAAAATGCATGCAAGGATAAAAGTAAAATCGCAAACTAGGATCACAGAATAGAACTGGACACTAAACTCATGTTTGGACATAAACCCAACAAAGCTGACCCCCTCCTTCCTGCGCCTCCTCTCCAAGGTGAAGACTACAGTGTGGTTTTGCTCGCCATGTTACATTGTTGTCGCATTGTATTTTTTATTTTTAATATGGAACTTTGTGCAACATGTCATGTGTTGGAATACCAAACGGCGACATATTTCTTTTATAAACATCCGCACAGTAGAAACTCATATGCATGAGTTTGGAAAGCCTACTGGTTTATTGAGAGCTGGGATATCTCTGACAGTAGGTGCTTACCAAAGAGAGAAACCTCATCCTGTGTATGCATTTGGGTGATTCGCCAAGTCCAGCTTCCTAAGTTAATACTCATTAAACCTTTTCATACACACAAAAAACACAGATTAAAATCTACTCTGAAATGGTAACATACCTCCAGTATCCTAATTGATTCTCGGATAAGAGCTTCTGCATCATTTCCTTTTCTTTGTTGACGTAATACCTACGAATAGGAAAAGAAAGGTTTAGCCTTTTCTGACTGATCACAATTTACAGAGCTGGAAAAAAACATTTCTGTATAACTAGTTGCAATTTGCAAATGATTCCATCTATTTAGGAAAAGGCGAACCAGCAAAATGAATGAAATCATCAAGAAAACACAATTTGGAGTGAGCTCAAGAAGGGTATTATATGAAAGAGGTTCATGCAAAGATGTAATACAGTTACATGCAGCAGAACATGCACAATAGTATGAGCTTCGTGGCGATATAAAATTTTGCTTCACAGAGATAGCCTTTGCTGTCAGAGAGCTTGAAAAGACATTTCACGGATAAATAATTGCAATTGATTCCACTTATTTAGGAGAAGGGAACCGCCAAAATGAGGGAAATGCTCAAGAAAACACAGTTTAGAATGAGCTCAAGGAGAGTATAAGTGCTCAATGCAAGGATGAAATGAAGCTCTATGCAACAAGCCTTGCATGAAATCTATAAATCATGAACTATGGTACATGCAGCATACAGGTAAAGCCATTGAGTTGATTCCATAGTTGATCAACATCATCAAAGCCAGGTTTTCTCCAGTACTAAGAAGGCATTATATTCTCATGTTTCTCAAGACAAGTTTTTATTTCACAAGTTCAACTAGCAAAATAATATTTGGAGAAGGAAAGACCTGGATGGGGGGAGTGCACACCAACAAAGGGAGAAAATGGTGAAATAACTGTTCCTGCTATTCTCTCATAGAGTAGAATGCTCTGAGTTAGGCTACACTGCTACTCCGTCCGTACCAAGGCATAAGGCGTAAAAATATTGGCTCGTTGATTAAGGGCGATCGGGAGAGGCAAAAGCTTCCAATTTTGCCCCTGCATGCACACACTTAATCCCTCCTTAACTCTCTCTCGTACATTGTGCAGTCTCCTCGTATCGCGCTCCCACGAGTCTCTCTTACCGATGGTGCTCTCTCTGCATGCATGTGCCCTCCTCTTGTTCATGCATGTGCTCTCCATCTAGGAAAGGCAGGCCGGGCGTGTTCTCATCTTGTTCCTGCATGTGCTCTCTTCATCCATGCCGGGAAGGACAAGTAGGCCTCCGCGTTCGCCCAGCACTAGGAGGACGCCAAGCTCGCCAAGGACTGTGGTAAAAGCCGCCGCACTCGCCACTGATGCCGACGCCCGCCACACCCTCCACCATTCTCCGCGCGCACGACATGAGTAGCCATGAGCGCCGCCGCAAAAGCCATGAACGCAGCCGCTAACGCCAGGGCCGCCGCCGCAGTCCGAACGAACTCTCCCTCGCGTTCCATCCTCCTCTGTGCGCCCTTCTCTTTACCCTTCGGTGCGAGGACGTTGCATGCCACATCCTGATCCAGCGAAACAACATGGCTGACGATCAAACCTTGATTGGGTACCATGGCTTCATCAAGAGAAAGAAAAGGGCGGACGGGGGAGAAAATATTTGAGATCGATCGCTGCGGCAGTCCATGGTCTCGCACCGCATCGAGGATTTGAGATCAATCGCTGTGGCAGAATTAACTTCCTGCCTGGAAGACGAAGCAAAACGCCGTCCCAATGCCGCGCTATTTTCTAGGACGAACGAAACGAGAGGGAGGGGTATTATTGGGAAGTTAGCGATACTTAGCCATCTGCGCCTTATGCTTTGGTGAAAAGTTGAAAAAAAATTACGCCTTAAGCCTCGGGACGGAGGGAGTAATTTCCATTGCATGGAGCGGAGTAGAATTTTCATTGTCTCTTGCCGCATGAAACATAATAATTGAGGTGCAGAAGCATTGGGACACAGTGGTGCCAAATGGAGACATCTGATAAAACTTTTCTGGGGCCGGACAGTTGTCGGTAATGGTGGAGGCAGCTGCAAGCTGTAGCAACTGGGACTATGTGGAACGAATAACTGTATGAGGTAATAGAGTTTCTGATTGGCTTATACCTGAAGTTCGATGGCTTGTAAGGCGTGTTTGGACTTTGAAATCTAATCGAACTTCTGTATATGGCTCATTAAAGTAATTCCAAACTGTATTGCACAACTTCTTGGTAGCGATGCAGGTGGACAGTCCAGTGGGCCTGACGGACAGTCCGCCAGGTTAGGTGTAAGGAACAACTTGATTAATTACGTGAAAGGTGATTAATAACAAACTGACGAGGCGGACAGTTTTTTTGATGCTGGCGGGCGTCCGCCTGCATCCCTACTTCTTGGTAATGGCCTATCGGCTGACATATCGGGCGACTCTCTTGTGACACATTTACTCAAATCAAACACTGTACTGCAAGATCACTGAAGACTATAATGAGTCGTGACTGCCTTTTGGATGTTGATTAATATCCTGGAGTTTACATAATACTAGTTTGAAACAGTGTCAGGATGTCAAAATATGCTTAGAGAACACACATTCCCCTCAAAGACAGCTCAGTGACTAGTTAAACTAGCTGTGTGTGTGCTGTATGTCTTGGAGCCTAGGAAATAAATACATAGGGTATTCGGTTGGTGTCCAAAACAAACCTTACCGAAAAATTTGGTCTTTGTTTAGATGGTTGTAAAACTTTTAGCAAGCCCATGTGAATTCTACTTCAGCTTTATTGCCAACGCTTGCCTCATGGTCAAGCAAATCCTTAGCCACACATTGGCGCCCAAATATTTGGTATGGTGAACTTGTACTCAAACTAGACATACGCATACCAGAGAACAGTCTCCATCACTTTATTGGCGTGTCGGCCTACTTTAGCTAGGTGTGTGCTCGTTGTATCTAGTTTTCACTTAAATAACAGTGAAATTTTATTCTTCTTAATGAAATACACTGCTCCTGTCCTTCGAGAGAGATGTCCGTGAAAAAATGAGATAATATAGAATAGTAACTTATACAGCAATAGTATAGTTGTACCTTGGCAAGAAGGTACATTGTATCTGCATAATCTGGGTGACCAAGCCCCATAACACGTCCTTCTATCTGCATGGCAAGTTAAAATTGATGGCTAGAACCACAAAACATAGATTACCTTACCCCGAAAAATCAGTCAAGTAGATCATTTCTGAACAAAAGCTAGAACATATAATTTCTAATTAGATCAGTAACTTATATGTATCACTAACAAAAATGTCTGATGATTAAAGAAAATAAATAAAGCTAAAGTAAGAAGAGTAGTACACAAGAGGGAAAAGGATACAACAATAGCCCTTGGATGAAATATTAACAGTATTCACATGGAACAATAGCTAAAGTTTTTATTCATACACAGGATCAACAGATGATTGGTCATCCTACAGTGAAGTAGAAAAAAAATCTTGTACATATCATCAATATAAATGCACATATTTCCCTATTTTCCAATGCTTTGTCGAAACAATATGTTTCTCTGGTGGCTTGTTGTTTGGTCTGCTTATGTGCCATGTGTCAAACACCAAACAATTATGTATGCATGGCCAGATAAAATAGGTGACACGTATGATTATACGGTTTACTCAAATGTTGTACTCCCTCCGATCCGAAAAAAGTGTCCGAAGGCACAGTATAATAACATTTTACAGTACACCCCTTCCAAATTAATCAAAACAAGATTAGCGACCAGCACTTTCACGAACAGAACAACGGCCGGGAACAGCCTCCTCGCCCGGTCCAGTCACATCCCGTCTTCCCCTCTCCGCAGGGCCAGAGTGCGGCGTCGAGGAGCAGACCCCCCTCGCGGACGCGGGCCACCGGAACCGAGAGCGGAGCGGGCAGCCGTAGGCGGCGGCCGGTGACCGGCGCGGGGATGCGGGCCGCGTGCGGCCGGGGTGGCGGCGGCCGGTGACAAGCGGGGAGCTGCGCCGGCCGGGGTGGCGGCGGCCGGCGGCCGGCGACCGGCGCGGGGAGCTGCGGCTGCGTGCGGGCCGGGGCGGCGACGGTGGCTTTGATGAGGAGGGAGGCGTCGGTGGGGATGGGCGGACGCGGCTTTGAGGAGGACGCGGCTTCGGGCGTGCGTTGCGTGCGCGAGATGGGAGATGGCGTGCGTTGCTTTGGTTCTGTTTAGGAGTGCGGGATAAGGAAAAATAAAACTCTTGGGCTTGTTTGCAAAATCGCCTTTCAGATACTTTTTTCGGATCGGAGGGAGTAATATTGATTATAATGGGTGACATAGGTGACACAAGACACATATGAGATTCAGATAACGAATGTCAAACATGCAAAGAAAAAGGAGGCCAGAGAATTAACATTCATTACCTTTAAAGCACGCTGCAAAAAGGAACAACAGACAAAAGAAAATAATATAAGCAAGTTTAAACTAAAAGAACATGCATAAACAATAGAAAAATTATGCAATAACTATATTGAGAATTATAATAGGCCTAAACATGTTTTTTTATTTCACGGTTCAATTGGAAGATATTATTTCACAAGCACTTTCTTAAGTCTTGATGTTGCACATGGCTAGAAGGAGCACAACTCAAACAAGTAGAGAAACTTAAATTACTGAACAGTAAGAGCAAGATAGAAGATGGCAGTATGGCACCATGCTAATGCTTTCATCCGACACAAATGAGTATCCACATGAAAGCTTTTGCAGTGTCAAGGATGCTATGTCTCTTTAAAAAACTCCTTTATCATTTATAACGATATTATGTTTCTTTGAGAAATATTTTGATTTCCTACTTCAATTTTCCTGGCTCTAGGAAAGTTAGGATGAGATGCTGCACGTCATTCAGCTTTGGAAAGATTACTGAAAATTGGCTCCATCATTGCTCCCAGCAGGATGCAAGAACTACATATAAAGGTAAGCCACAAAACATGGCACAGCTCTGATACATTCATTCCTCACAAATTACTAACTGCGAGTTGTTGCATTGTCTTCCTAGAACAAAATTACAACTTCCCTTAGTCACCAAATTACAACTTTGAGTATGATTTGTACTTATAATATGTCCATAAAATTAGTAATAGCAGTATTCTAAAGAGCATGGAAAATACTAGGAGGGGCAGAGGACGACCAAAGTTGACATGGGCGGAGGCGGTAAAAAGAGACTTGAGGGATTGGAATGTACCTACAGATTTAGCTCCTGATAGGACTGCATTGAAATCAGCGATCCATGTGCCGGAATCTTAGTTTACTCGTAGCTTTTTTCCTTTTTTTTTCTATCTCCTTGTTTTGGTTTCCTTATGTTTCTGTTGGGTTTCATATCTAACCTACCTCAACTTGCTTGGGAAAACGGCTTTTATGTTGTTGTATTAGTGGTCAAAGTTGTGCATTAAAGACAGTGCAAAACAAAGTGTGCTTTTACATTTTGGGCCGGGGGGGAGTATAACATGACATTTCATTTAAAAGCTTGTCAAACTTTATGGCATAACACTTGCAATAAGCATAATAGCTGAACTTCAAAAGATCCATGAGTTAACAGCAGGTACCTCATAACATGACTGAGCTTGATCAAACCTGCGCTGAATATGATAATACTGCCCAAGATTACGCAAAGCTGTTCCGACCCTACAAGAGGCATGTAAAGTATCTTATTTGCAATAGAAAAAATTAAGGCAGTTCTCCAACACAGGGAATTTAGACATCATATGCATCAACTAGTGCTATCAATCAGGCACGCACAGAGGGAAGTGCACGCCGTTCTTCCGCTCAACAACAATAGTACATAACGACCAGGCAGGGATGCATAACAGGTATCAGTCCGTTCCAAATTATGTTCTAGCCTTTTCTGAATCGTATGTGTCTAGACGCATTTCATTGTGTTTGTTCACTCATCTCAATCTGTATGTAGTCCACATTGACATATCCAAAATATCTTACAATTCGGAATGGAGGGAGTAGCTTTTTGCTGTTGAGATAGAACACACTATAGTTTAAAACACAAAGTACCGTATATCATCAGGTCCAAATGATTGCTCCAGGATTTCAACTGCTTCCATATATAATGGCTCCGCTTTCTCATACTCTTTTCTTAACCTATAAAACTCCGCCTGCAAAACTAAGGATAATATTAGGAACAGGGAACAAAAAGGAATGTTGTTTCGCGCAAGACTAGTACCCCTTCCATTCCATAATTCTTGTCATGGTTTTAGTTCAAATTACCACGACAAGAATTATGGAACGGAGGAAGTATTAACTATTAAGGGGCGGTTTACAGAAGCCTACCACTAACAGGACCTGGTCTGCCTATTTAAATTTGTAGAAAAAAAAACCATTTGAGTGCCAGTGTGTCAAATGCAACCCGTACAACTTAACGTACTGGGATAATACAGTGGTATATGAGGATTTGGTACGCGATACAAACAACTAGGGTCTTTTTAAGTTGTTTGGTTGAGGACTTAAGTGGTTACGGGTTTAATGGGCATCACGTGATAGCAGGCCAGATTAGACTTTACGCGCAGATTTTTAACGTATGGAATCTAAAATACAGTGCACAGAATCTACTTTTGATACTCCCAAGCATTTTAAAATGTAAAGCATAAAAACTAAAAAAACAAGAGTTCTTACTTGACTTATCAGAACATTTGATTTAATTGGTAGCATTAAGTTGTCAGCACCACATGCAGTTTAACTGTTACAAAATAGACATAGATATGCATATAATGGACTTAATGGTATGATACTAAATGCAGGTAAGTTTACCAGGTAAGTGAACAAGGATATGTAGGGGTCTGTTTAGTTCAATGTATAACCTTGTGAAACTTCACAACTTATTGGCAAACTTGCATAGGTTAGACCAACAAAATCTGCAATCACTTTAGCATTGGTTTAAGAGAATCTGCCACACTTTTTGAGTCTGCGACGTGCATGACCGGAAAAGGGAACAATGCCTAATATGCGACTACAAACGGAACCCATACCTAACACGGTCAAACAGAATGTTTACTCCAATCTTCAGTTCTTAGTCAATAGTAACACTTACCAAGTTGTTCAGAGCTGATGCAACATGTGGATCTCTCAGTCCAAATCCTTCTTTAGCTTCTTGCAGAGCTGTCTTGAACAACTTCTCAGCTTCAGCTAATTTTCCCTAGGAAATGAATTTAATTGGATATAATAGGATAATGACAACTGCAATTCAAAGGACGAACAAAGAGTAGAGGACTGTAGGAGTAACTAAGAGACACCCTCCTTTCCTCCTCTAATACAGTCATGCTCCAAGCAGCATTAAGGTGTTCCTAAAAAAATTAATGCACATGGCATATTTCAGAAGCTGATCCTAAGTAATCGTTGTTGTTCATTGGATTGTTCCGGAATGACTTCGTTAGGATTGAAGAATGGCTAGTTCTTCCGGAATAGACTCGATTCTCCCGTCGAGAGTTTTGCAAACACTCATACTTAATGCAAATGTTCAATAGTTGCATGATATCCAAACTGAAGCAAGTCTTGGATCATGTACTTATGGGAAGTTCATAAACAGCTTTCGAGCAATAGCAATCCGAAACATCATGACAAATTACCAGCTAGTTTCAGTATATCAACATCAAAACAACACATATCTTATGATAGGTTAAATTCCAGTTCCACATGGTCTAATGAGGAAACTGAAGGACTGACCCTCATAGTAAGAGTTGTAACAGGTAACCCAAAACCTGTGGACCAAACAGGTTATATGAAAATTGTCAGCATCAGGGGACTAAGAACTATAGTTGTTCTCTCTAGGCTATCGATGTATCCAGATGATTGTGGTCTAGTTTTGCATCATTTTTGGGAAAACATGTAGAAAAGAGAATTATGTTCGAACGAAGAGGGAAACTATAATGAAGTACTAACTTTTTCTCAGAAAGATAGTGCGAAAACGTGGTTCAGATGAAGCTAAGGATAATGAGGTACTTGCTTTCAGGAAATAATCTCGGGCATTATCGGTGCACATTCTCCATTTGATCGTGTGTTCATTTGAGATCACTGAACCATCTTCAATACGGCGTAGACCAGTAGCATTTGCATCAGCTTGCTCACTTGAATCTGCTGGAGCGACCGAATCATCCTGAGCCAATAGAGCGTTGCTGCTCAGGCCAAGAAAAACAGCTGAAACAAAGAATAAAGTTAGGGTTGTCATGGTATCAAATATGAAATTTATTTCCTTAAATTAACAGAAAGTAAAAAGAACAAGAGCCTGGTTGGGATTAGACAATTAGTAGAAGTGAATTTCAACCACAGAAAGACTAAGAATCCTTTACACGCTAGTGTGGTATCAATTAGATTGTTCCTCAATCTAGTAACTAGCTAATCTGTGTTAGCAATAAGCCATGGTGTCCGTGGCGTGCATGGTGGACCGGCGTGAGCGCGCCAAGGTCGAGTCCATGCACGGCATGGTGTGCATGGCAGTGTGACTGTAGCGCGTGCGTGCGTTTAGTTTGTTTCTGTTAGGAGTTAGCGAGTGCAGCGGAGCGGAGGACTTGGTCTAGCAGCGGGCCGGCCGTGGCGATCGCGTCGGAGCGCGTCGTGCGCGAGCTGGGGGTGCTGATCATGGGTGCGTGTGTGCGCGGCCGCAGCGACGTGGGTGCGAACTGGGGCTATAAAACTCCCTCTGTAATCTCCATTGCAAAAGACCACGAGGTGGAGCTCGGGTTGAGTCACAGAAAAGGTGTTTGTGCGCTATTCTTTTCGTCTACCTCCGTCCGTTACCTGTGAGAGAGCGAGCTAGCCAGTGCTAGCGGCCAACAATCTGCTCTCAACTTTTGTTTTCCACCTCACCCAAATGCTGAGTTGGCATATGGCATACCCTTAGTAGCAAGTGACATGTACTCCCTCCGTTCGGATATAATCGACACGGAGTCAAGCCTAACTAGCTAGTATAGCATGTACGTATATCTGGCGTCAATTAAACAAAAACAGAGGTAGTACTATTTTAGATGCTCTTAGCCCTACATCTACCTTGTAGTACCAAAATATTCTACAATATTAAGCAACAGCCAAGCTGCATGCAATGCATGAAAAGGGGAGTGGCACATATGCAGAGATGGTACCTGCTTGCCCAATCAGTATAGCGCCGTACTTTGAACCCTTATTACTGAAGCTGCCATCAGTAGAACCTGAGGGAGAAAATCAAGCATTTCGTTAAGATAATCAGGACCAGCAGTAGCGACACTCTTAGTTGCAAACTTACAATAGAAACAATAGCAGCAGGACAGATTTGGAATTAGAACTCAATTCATGATAATAGATTTGCCATCAAATAGCATGGATGAATTACTGCTGCATATTCCGTTACTGCAGTGCGAGACCCAATCTACACGCGGGTTGTAATGTAGCACCGCACATTCGACCCCCACCCCCTAATCTACTGTTAGGTCGCGGTGATCCTCGCCTCTCATCGAAACAATGGAAGGCAACATCATCGCAATCTCTCGCTACATCCACTTAATAATAATAATTAAACACAGAGCGCTTCGCGCAATCCAGCAGGCGAAGCCCGCGCCTCGCTGCTGAACCGAACTCTCGAAGCCACCGCAGGCGTGGGGAATTGGGGATCATGCGAGGGGGGCGGGAAATACAGGCATGGGGAAGCGCTCACCTGAGTCTGACGTGGAGGCGGCCGCGGCTGGGAGCAGGCTGAAGCTCCTGGAAGACGGCGCGGCGGCGGGGCGACCTGCCGGGGCGAGGCGGGCGCTGCGCAGGAGCGAGAGCAGCCGCCGCCGCGAGGACATGGACATGTTCCGTTCCTGGCTTGGACTAAAAGTCAGTCTGGGGGTTAAGTTCGTAGTTTCAGGTTTTATCTTGCGAAGAATAAAATTCCTCACACTACTGCTGTGTTGAGTTTTTCCCCTTTGCTTGCTCCACTTGAGAATTCCATTTCAAAGCAGTGTTGGCAATCATTCGGTTCAGAATTGTGCAACTAGAGTTTGTAGAGAGATTCACCCATTTCTTACGACCGCTCAAGAACCATGAATATTTATATTCTGTTTTTTTTCGTTCTGTTGCTACTATAATGAAAGTCATGTTTTAGGAAAATACTATAGTAACATCATACAAGAATGCCACTAAATCTCTTCTTTGTGCCGAAATCAAATCTTTGAACATATATGTATATCCGCTTGCATCTTACAAAATGTGTGTAAACTGTGCCGTGTAGCAGAAATCCAATGAATACATAACAAAACTGTTGCTCCCCTGAGCTTCTTCAGAGCAAGCCATACGGGGCTACTCGAGCAAATCATTCATTTCCCGTGATCATCTCACCATATATTTTGGGAAACACTGCATGTCTATAAGCAAACAGAATACAACGCAATACACACTCACAGGATCCTAACAGAACATACTTGGGAAGCGCACAACACAAACTTCGCCTGTCGCTCGCCTCCGCCATAGCCGAAGCACCCACCAGAGAAAGAACCCATCTCATCATATGTTTGAAGAAGAAACATTCACAGGGCCTCGCTTCCTTGCGGGCACATTGCAGAACCTCAAAAACTGATCCGCGCGTAGTACTAATGTATGTATCAGATCAGGCATACATGTTCTTGGAACTGCGACAGCGGCGCTCACATATCGGCGACAGACCAGAGATAGGCCTCTTGCTCCATTGCTTGTTTGTCGTTCTTCAGCTTATACATATCCTTCTCGTATCCTGGAAACACGTGGGAATGAATTAAGTGACAGATTGAATGACACAATGCAGGATAAACTCTGAAACCTGGACCAACTAGTGATTGCCAGAAAATTGCACAAGTTCAAATGTTCAATATACACACCACATGATGAATTATGTGAATTCATACGGAGTACCAGACAAGTTATTATAGTGAAAATGGGGATTATGATCAACAAAGAAAAAGTACGCAAACATGTCTGACTTTCCATCCCTTTCCCTACCTTCTTTGACACACAACATATACAAAAAAATCGGTTTAATAACTTATCTTCCATGGGAAAACAATGACATGTTCTGTTCAGGTCAACAAAATCCAGCTTACGCAAGTCAGGTGCATGGCTATGACAAACACAATATGAAAACAACTAAATGAACGAACTGCAACAAATGTCTCCACAACATTTTTTTTAAGACTTTGCCAAACCCCTAATGTGTGTTTTTTCTATTGTCTCAACATGACAGTGTGACTAAACAGTTTACAGTTGTTGAGGGGTTAAGTCATGTATTTTTCCTTGTCATCTACCAGTAACAATGCAGCAAAACAAGCACTCTTCTTACAAGAAACATAAATCCTCAAGCACAAAATGTGAAGTGAAACCCAAACAATCCTTCTAGTAAACTTAAAGGTACCAGCCTCTGCCCATACTAGAAGCCCCACAGGAAGGTGTTTAATGCTCATACGAAAAGTTTAAACCAAGCTGGTATTTTTCCACGGGCCACGGCCAAGAGGCATGTGGTTCAATTACACAAGGAAAAAAAACTGAATGAATTTGGAAGGCACATACCATTGCTGCGATCCACTCCATCCCAATGACGACCAGGTTTTATTCCATAACGGTTCAGAGGAGGATCTACGCCACGTTTCAGCCAGCTGTGAGTAGGTACATTTTGAGGAACTATAAAGCCAGATTCTTTCATCTTTTCATCATCTCCCAAGTCATCAAGAAGAAAGTCCTCTTTGCGCTGCAATGCATTAACACACATATCATTCCTTAACCAAAAGAAATAGCTTCAATAGTTTCAAGTAAACACTCCAAATAAAAAGCTGCAGTTACCTTAACAAGATGAGCCATAGGATCACCCCACCGGAGTCTGTTTTTTAGCATACTGTCAAGCTCAGGATCATCCCTACAAGCAAACAGGCTCAACTTTGAATTACTTGAAAGACAAGTGAAAACTTCACGTTTAATTGGACAAAATTAGCAGTCAATAAGAACACCAAAGATGAAGATTGCACTGATCAAAGCAAGCACAGCATTGGCTATTACACAAATTCTCCAATCCAGTCAACAAAGATTATGTGCCAAGTACCCATTTCGTGCAAGTTCAATAAGAAAACGTACCTTGTTCGCGCAAATGGTTTGCTCTTCTCATCTTCAAGATCCTGAACTCTAGCCTCTGCTGCTCGCTTCTGCACCAACCCTTTACCCCATTCTATATGCTTTTCCTGCCAACAGGAAGAACATCAGCTACTAAATAACAGCTATAAATAGCGACATCAAAGATTGAGATCCTATGTTGAACTGAGTCCAGGTAAGTGAGGAAAAGGGGGAAATGTATTTTGGATAATTATTTCATCAGTTGCTGCACTTTGTTCCATACTACGTGAAATCACAAATAACTGAGTCAGTTTCACCAGCACTAATCTGATTTCTCTCATCTCCAGCAAATGTCGTATTTGGATTTCTATGGAACAATTGCTCACACCGTGAATAGAAAGATCACAGGGAACATGGGAACTTGATCTACAAAGAAACCAGCTCTTGGTTATGCATATGAGAGGATGAGTCGAAATTAATAAGCTTTGTGCCTTTTACTATAATATTTCTTGTTAGTACTGGGGTATCTGTTCAAATCCTATAGCTTTTATGTTTGCTGGTCAAGTGTTATCCTATGATATTTAGCGCCTTGTTTGTTTATATACAAAGGATGGGTGTTCCAGGCACTCTGTACATTGTGTGTCCTCTATTCTGACAGTCCCAGGGTCACTTTTAAGTTAGTAAATGTTCATCCTTACTAGAAATTATACATCAGACACTACTAAAATTAGGAGAAACAGAAGTTCTTTGCATATACTTTTTCTACTCCGTCCATAAAAGGGTGTCGAAGGTTTGTCCAAAATTTAGATGTATCTATACACTAAAAAGTAAAATTTAAACGAACTTTCGACATCTTTTTATAGACAGAGGTAGTGCAATTTTGCCATACTAATCTCCCAAAGTGACAGTCAGGATTTTGGGCTGCTAGAAATAACATTCGAATTATCATGCGCTGAAGTAAAATTAAACCAGATAAAATGGATGATGATTGCCAAAAAACCAGAAAAATTATCATATATATACCTTTGGCTTCTCATCTCCCTTTGCCTTCTGTATGTCTTCTTGATTTATCCGTTTTCCTGTGAAACATCACAAAAGCAATGTTAGCACAGAAACTTGGAATGTCTACATAGGTAACTGCCACCAAAAAAACAAAACATGATATGCATAGAAATAGAAATAGTGATACCTTCCTTATCTCGGAATACTGCCTTTGCGCCTTTACCAGTGAAGGAAGGATCCTGAGCTGCGAACCTGAAAAACAAGTAACATTACACTCTTAGCAAAAGGAGAAAGCATATACATATTCCAAGACGTGAAGCATGAAGTATCACTCACTTAAGCTTCTCATCCTCCTTAATCTTTCTGATGTCCTCTTTAACTTCCTCTGCTGACATCAACCCAGCTCTCCTTGCCTCTTTTGGAGCTCCTTCCTTTCTACCCTTCCTTGGAGGAGAAAGGTCTCTCCCCTTACGAGGTGGAGACAGATCATCTGATGCAAATTTCTGACCCTTCCTTGGTGGCGAAATGTCCCCATCCACCAGGTCCTGTCCCATTTTTCGTCTTCTCGGGGGTGACAGATCGCCCGGCTGCGTCGAATCCTGGCGCTTCCGTCTCCGTGGTGGAGAGATGTCCTCGGGCTCCTTCGTATCCTGCCGTATCTGGCGGCGGGGTGGAGAGAGGACTTTGCGGTCCTCTGAATCATGCCGTGTCCGTCGTCGAGGTGGAGACAAGTCTTTGGGCTCCTCAGAGTCATGCCTTGTCCTTCGCCGAGGCGGGGAGAGGTCTTGAGGCTCCTCCGAATCATGCCTCGTGCGCCTCCGTGGCGGTGAGAGATCCTGGGGTGGTTCCTCAGAGTCATGGCGAGCACGTCTCCTTGGAGGAGACTGATCCCCTTGCCGCCTGACCTTCCGTGGGGGCGACAAATCGCCTCCCTCTGCCTCTGGCGAGGGCGTGTCACGCCGCCTCTGCCTCTGCCTTGGCGGCGAAATGTCAGCCCCCGCAGCACTTCCATGCTTCGGCGAGGGTGTGTCGCGCCGCTGCCTTCGGCGTGGGGGCGAGAGGTCCTTCCTCCCGGCGCCAGCGCCGGCGCCCCTCTCTGGTGAGGGAGTGTCGTTCCTGCGGCGGCGGGGCGAGTCAGCATCCACAGTGACCCAGCCACTGCCATCGTTGGCGATGGAATTGTAGGGCCGCTTGGCGCGGATTTCCTCCATGCGGCGCATCCGCTTGACCTCAATGTCTTCATCCACCTGAGGCTTCTCGTCGCCTGCAACACACACGCGCCCAATCCCAATCAAAACTCGCCGCAAATCCGATGGAAACCTGGCATTTCAGGCTATGTAAGTAGGGCTAGGGTTTGGGGGATTCATACCTGACGACGCGGGCTCGTCCTCGATCTGCACGGGCTTCTGCCAGACGGGGTCCTCGTCGACGATGAGCACCCCGGCCCCGGCGGGGGCGCTGGGCTTGGGCTTCTTCTTCTTCTTGGCCTTCTTCTGGTCGGCGGCGGCGGGGCCCGACTGGTACCGCTTGAGGTAGTCCTTCATGGACACCGCGGCCCCGGATGTAGAGGCGGACGGCGGCGGCTGCTTCGTCGCCATGGATGGACCGGGGGCGGCTCGACGGAAGGAGCGGGCGAGGCTCCCGGCGGCACGGGGGCGGCGCCGGCGGTTTCCGGCAAAGGTTTGTTGTCTGCGGGCGCGGTGGGGTCGGTCGCGGCAGGCCGAAACTCGGAGGACCGATCTAGAGTAGGGTTGAAAACGGAACGGAAACGGATGGAAATATGTCTTATCGTTTTTGTTTCCGCCTATCTTGACGGAATTGAAAACGAAATCGGAAACCCCGAAAACGAATATGGAAACGAAAATCACCGGAGATGAATATGGAGCGGATACGGGACGGATACGTTACGAAAATGAATATTTGTCACAATAAAATGGCGGCATATTACCTTGGTCTGTATACCGAAAAGACACGTATAACGAAGTAGACAATAATACAAGGAATCTCACTCAACTTCAACAAGCCGCAATTCAACATAAAGTACTAACTCCATCACTAAAAGGGTGTCTCATATTTGTCCAAATTTGGATGTATCTAGACCCAATTTAGTATCTAGATACATCCAAAATTTGACAAAGTTAAGACATCCTTTTAGTGACGGAGGGAGTAACAGACACAGTTTAACACTTAGACAAGCACAAGTTCACATAAATATTTTTGCGTCGACACTAAGACTGTTTGTGGGCAGTCGCTTGGCCGCCTGATCGCTGGTCTTGTAGGAAGAAGCTGCGATCGCTTGGGAGTTGGGACTAGGTCTTGTGGAATCGTCCCAAACAGAGATGGGTCATCGGGACTGTAGGCGGCTGTCTATAATTAGTAGGTGGCCTGCAGGCCTAGTTTCATGTGTAAATGTAGGCCTACGAAGAACATAAGTCTCTCTAGGTTACATTTGCGGAAACTTTTCATATTTGTTTATCCGGAATTTCCTTTGCCATTTTCGTTTCCGTCGGAAACAACTCCCTCGTTTTCATTTCCGTTTCCTTTTATGATTCTTCTGTTTCCTTTCGTTTTCCGCAAAATACCATTTCCTTTTTCCTTTTTTGCTCTCCATTTCCTTTTTCTTCGAAAACGGACGGAAAGTTTCTCTTTCATTTTCAACCCTAATCTAGAGGCTGCGATCTGCCGCCGCCTGCGCGGGAGCTCCTATGCACCGCCTATAGCGGTGCCGCACACCTGCTTGCTAAGATGGGCTCGGCCCAAGTTCGCGTTTCTTCTCCTTTGCTCTACTGTTTCTGCGTTTTTCTCTCCCAGTCAAGTGTATCCAGTCATATTAGTACCATTGGATTATCCCACTTAATCTATCTATATCTATACCTATACCTACTATATATATATACTAATAAAGGAAGGAAGGTTTCTCCCCATAATTTTCGTCCGTTTTTGTATTGCCCCTCTTTTTGCTCGAAATTACATAGCATGCCACCGCCAAAGTGTACGAAACGGTCTGCTCGTGGTTCGTCCGCCGCTCTTCATGGGCCTGCTTCCTGGGCCTGGCTAAATTTATTGCTGACTGGGCGTGCTTCCTACTCAGTTTGTCTGGCCGATAGCTTATGGAACTGCCTCGACACCATCCGTGCGTGGGCGTCAGGGACCTCAACGCCCCAGCGGCGTCGTGCCAATGAGAGCGCTTCCAGTGCGAGCCCACCCTGACGGCGTGCTCGCTCTTCCATCTACCGCCCGTGTGGCGTGTGGAGGCGGTTCCTCCTGCCGGTGCGCACGCTCGCCGGCGCCATCCTGATTCCATCTTTTGGCAGCCGGCGGCGAGTGCTCCACTCCTTTGTCTCGCTCCCAGCGCCGGCCCGGGAGAATCTGAGATGGTTTGTATGATTTGGAGCAGCGCCGGCATGAGGTGAAGATCTGCGCCGCCCGGAAAATAAAAAAGGCTGCCGGCCGGGTTGATGTGCACTGAGCAACCCGTTCAGAGAAGGAGACCGAGAGCTTCGAGATCCACTCTCGCGGAGGAGTCCAGGTCGCCCAACATTGAGTCGGCGGAGACTGAGGGCTCGAGCTCTAAGGTCGCAGTCCATGGATATTCCCTCCTGTTCTTGACTGGGGAAGGAGAGAGGGGTGGAGTAGAGGGGAGAGTAAGGGGCGCACCTAGGAGAGGTCCAGGTCGCCGGACATGAACAGGGAGGAGATTGAGGAAAGAGGAGGCGCTGGAAAGAGATTGAGCGGCCGGGTGCTGCTTGCCGTAGTCGAATTAGTCGATGCAGTTGTTGCTCTGTTGAAAAAAAAATCTTGGCATATCTTGCTGATCCTATGTCTTTTAACTGAGCTGTCAGCTCGATGGACACTGAGATTAATTTATGGGTTCCATGTGCGGTCCTAAACTACACAAAATACTGGTGTCATTTTTTTCTGCAATTTTAGGCTTTTACTATTTCTTTGTTCGCTTCTGACCTTCTGTGTCTTTGGTCTGAAAGCTTATCCTTTATTCACGGATACCATGTGCGATTCTCAAGCAAGCTTGATTTTCTACCATGTGTCAGCTACATCTTTGCAACAATTGTGGAAACCAAAGCGTGGTTGAGCTCACGAACTAGGATCGAGTGATACCAACAACTGATCGCTTATGGTGTACCCAATGCATAGTTGAGATGCGAAGAGCAAGTTTAATAGTATAGCCAGCTGCTGGCTATAAGCCATGTGTCATGTCATTTGTAGCTAACATGTAAGCCAACATGTATAATAGTGAGCTATAATCATGTACTACTTTATCAATGGATGGCCCACATTTCACTCTCACAAAATGTCTAGGAGCACGTGCTAGAGCTGGCTTTTGCATGAGAGCCCACTCCTCTTCTCTCTCCTACTCTCTCTCCTCCAACTAAGCAAGAATATATTATTTTAACCCTTATAGCCAGCTGACTAGGATTTACTATACTTGCTCGAATAGATGCTTTTCTTTGCTATGTGCTTTGCTTCACTATGCGAAATAGTTAAAAAAGAGACACCAAGATATTTGGTTGATTTTATTACTTATTATTTAACAAATTAATATGGACTACATGGGTACTTTTGGTAGTTACGGAAAATTGTATAATTCAGTGAGTGAGAATTTCCACTTACATTGAAAAGTCAATGCAAACCGAAGAGATAATCTTTTTTAGAGAGCTCAAATAAATATACATAGAGTTAAATTTCATGTTTCCGTTAGACGTGTCTAAGGAGAGAACTCTTTCGTGCCGTTTTAAACCCGTCGCAACGCACGGGCATTTTTGCTAGTTATATCTAACGGGTGAATTGATCTAATTTGATGCTATGGGTGTACCGGCAGAGGAAAAATTCTGTGTCCCACCACCTTGCCAATCCACCCACGGAGTGGAAAAGGAAACAAAACTGCCTCTCTATGGATTGCATCTACGATCAGGGATCACTACCGCCGCTGAGAACTCCTCTGCTCCTCCCTCCACCTATGTGATTCCTCTCGGCCTCCCCCACCTATCCCTCCTTAGCCCCTCTTCCACACTGCCGGTGAAGAGCGCAGATTAGCATGCGATCTGAGGTGGTGACCACCGTTGAGTGATCGTGCCGACCAGTGGGCGACGACTAGCACCGAGCGGGCACCGAGCAGCGTGCAACATCATCAGATGAGGCCGCCCTCTTCCAAGGACCCAACCCCCCGGATCCTGATTCCCAACCTCCTCGATGCTGACGGCTGCCTAAGCCAGCGCCACCGCCTTCATCCTCCTCCGAGGCATCGCCCCGCGACGATCCTGCCACCATGAGGTGCACGAGGATGAATGTGCATGCACGTGTATATGGGTTTCTATCGTGTCCTAGGGTGTGTTCAGTTCAAGAACTAGAGGGGGATGGAATGGAAACATTCCATTCCAACATCATGGAACAGTTTGTGCATGTGTTCGGAACGGAATGGTTCCGTTTTCTATTTGGTCGGGACCAAAATGGTGGAATGGAATGGAATTTTTTTTGGTTTAGCTCACCTCTTTCATAGTCATGGTGAACATGCCTCCCACGAATCATATCTAAAATTTGATTTTAGCCAAATCGAATTGTACACAGGACACTGCAGGAACCGTTGCCGCATATCCCGCCTTCACTCTCGGTCGCTCTGCGTGCCGCCGTTGCGCCCGCATTCACCGCCCGCTCGTGCGCGAGAGGGAGAGGAGCGGCACGCGAGAGTGAGAGCAGCAGCGTGCGAGAGGGAGAGCGGTGGCGAAGATGAGAGGGAGAGCACCCACCGATGGCAGGGACGAGAGGAAGAGCACCCACCCGCGACGGAGACAAGAGGGAGAGGAGCCGCGACGGAGACAAGAACGAGATGGAGAGCGTCGGGGTAAGAAAAGAGATTTTATTTTTTCGTTCGTTGCGGTGATGCTTAGCGAGGTGTTTCAGCGGAATGAGTGCATTCCGCGTCTTAAAAGTATATTCCGCTTAAGAAAATTACTTTGTCCCGATCCTTCTATACAACCGAAAACATGAGTTTTGCTGTGTGGAACCTTCCCGTTCCTCCATTCCACGTAATTCTAAGAACCGAACACACTCCTAGTAGTAGCAAAGACCAAGCGCGGTAGACCATGTGCAGCAGGCACCGCCTCCCCCGGTTGAACGCGCGCAGCGCCGTCCCCGTCATGGCGCGCGTAATCCCTCCATTCGTGGCTTCGTA
Source organism: Lolium rigidum (assembly GCF_022539505.1). Lineage (NCBI taxonomy): Eukaryota > Viridiplantae > Streptophyta > Magnoliopsida > Poales > Poaceae > Lolium > Lolium rigidum. The sequence goes on from NC_061508.1 coordinate 20,346,686, forward strand.
TCGTGCGTACGTGCCGCCTCGCTCATGGCTCCACCTGCACCCCGTTCATTCGTCTCCATGCATCTCGCGATCAAAATCATATCGATTTCGTCCACGAGCCTGTATATATGTATGGTTGTCAGAATGTCAGTGCAGAAACATCGACAGGACGCGGCGCCGGCGTAGCAAACGTACTAGTGGACTAGAGGGTAGCTAGCATCTATCGAACGATCGTCTCCTTTCACCGTTCCCTGTCGACATGAGGAGCTCCGTGGTGCACGCGCCGGCCGGAACGGGCGCGGCGGCGTCGGTGGCCGCGCTGCTGGGCCACCCGCTGGCGGTGCTGTCGGAGAAGCCGGCGCCGCGGCTGACGCGGCTGCTGGTGAACGTGACGGTGGAGCGGAGCCTCTGGCCGGTGCACGTCGTGCTGGCCGCCGACGCCACCGTCGCCGACCTCGCGCGCGCCGCCGTCGCCGCCTACGTCGCCGAGGGACGCAGGCCGCCGCTCCCCGCCGATGCCAACGACGTCGACGCGGCCGCACGGTTCGAGCTGCATCTCTCCAAGTACTCCCTCGACGGTAAGAGAGAACCTCGTTCGATTTCTGAAACTGATCTCTGTCCACCGCATCAATCGCTCATCGCTGATGATGGATTCTTCGTTTCTTGTGCAGCGCTGAACCCTGACGAGAAGGTGCTGGATCTTGGGTCTCGCAACTTCTTCCTATGCGCCAGAAGATTCTGATGGATTCCCTGTAAAAGACCCATGTCCTCTGCCTCTTCGGCAGGAGTACGTCTCCGCTTGAAGAGACGCGGAGAAGATACGTGCCGCGCGCTTCAGCATAGTTTCTACGACATTGCAGGCCTGCAGCACCGCGTAGCAAGACGCTGCCAAGAGAATAAAAAAGCATGAACAAAGAAACATGACAACGATGTGCTTAGTCCTTTTTGACACCGAATCAGTTGAACTTGAACTGAACACGAATGCATGCTTTCGACAGGCAAGAAGAAAGAAGAGAGAACTTCCTTATAGCTCGGTCGGTCGTGTGTGCTTGTCTTTTTAAACAAGTGAATAATTCTCACTCGATCCAGAATTAACTTTTAGTTTAGACAAACTGAATCTCAGCTGTATCAGTTTGATCTATTTTTTTCTCAGTTGCAACACATGTTAAGCCTCCAATCGCCTAGGTCACTTTTCTTAACTGCAGTTTCTATGTAAATCTCAGTTACAGTTTCTATGTACATCTCAGTTAAAACTCATGTGTAACTGAAAAATCTTAATTTTAACTCACTTTGTAATTGAATGATCCGGATACAACCATTAGAGTGTGTGTGATGTGAATAGGGGCTTATACAAAGTTACCGCTTTAAAGGATCATGAATTGGAATTTTAAGCAAAGCAGAAAACATATCTAACAATGAAACAACGGCAACATACTTGATGAATTCCGCGAGTGTCCTACATGATCGTACAATTACTTCGGAAAGTTTCTAAAAATAAGGCTATAGCCCAGCATAAATTTAATAACACCAACATTGGCGGATGATACAAGATATTGAAACCAACTTACAAATGATTCTCGCACACACACCCTGAGATCAGGACTACACAATAAGCTAAAAAGTGTCGCAGGCATGTCTACTCAAAGAAAACCTAATGGGCACAGAGCCAAAAGCAAACTTGGACAAAGAAAGGACGACGAAGATGTGACACCATTCGTAGAAATTGAGTCATTGGCGAAGAAGGAAAGAACATCCATGCCGGCACAAGAACGCCACCACGACCACACACTACCATACAGAAGGGGACCACTATCCCCCCAGGACGAGAGGTGCCAACTCCGGCAGGCAAAGGCTCTCCCTAGAGCTCATATCTTGGCAACCAACTATAAAAAAAACCCTCACCGCCACCAACCTCCCCTACAAGGACCGCACCGCAACCTTAGCCACACAAACTGCAATGAGCCACACACCATGGACTCCAAGGCGGCACCTTCAGCAAGAACACGATGCCAAAGGCACCGCCACCACCCCGATCGGAAAGATCATGGAGCACCTAGGGCAATAGAGAGGTTGCATGATGTTAACGCCACTAGCCCAGACCGGGCAAAGGGTCTCCCCTCAGCATTAACTCTCTGCCTCCAAAACAGCGCAGATAAAGCCACCTAAACAACTACCGCACCGCCTTCACATCATGATGCTCTCCCGACAACACGTTGCCCTCACGACCATGGGCACCGGCCAACACCTCAACCACGTGGCTCGCGTACACACCGGCGTAGCTTCCACTATCTAGGGCCGCCGCCTTAGCATCCAAACCCCACACGCACCCGAGCTAGATGGAAGACATAGGAATACAACCGCCACAAGGACTATCGAACTCGGGCTAGAAATTCCGGCACCCCCTCCCTGCCTGCTTGATCTTCGACTAGCTGCCATGAAAGTTGTCGTTGAGGCCGATGGGCTCGAGAGGGCCTAGGGTCCTAACCTCGGCCCCCGGTCTAAAGTACTGCTTCCCGATCTAAATTAATTGGCCTAGGGTTAGGTAAAATGTTTTCCTAAAATTTAGGTAAATTTAGGAGAGGAGCATTAATTTGGATTTTGGATGAGTAATGAAAGGCAATACCGGGTGTCAGTCGATTTCACCACAGGTAGTAACTTTTCACCTGTTTTGGGTAAGTTTCAGCCTCACTTTCCAGCTCAAGTACGCAAACCGCGCATCGCACCTCACTGACCCAGTGACCCGCTCTCGCAATCGCAGGCCACGCGTTCTCTCTTCCAACTCCAACTCCCCACCTCACCGCCGCGGCTTCCCCATCTCGACCTCCCTCCACGCACGCTCCCCACCTCGCCGGCGGCCCCAGCCACGGCGTCAAGCTAGCCGCCCCCAACCTCCAGGCACAGCCGCGCCGGCCGGAGGGGCCAGGGCCGGGGAGGGAAGATGGTCTTCGTCTGGCTCGCCGCCTTCTTCCTCGTCGTCACGCTCATCGTGCTCGTCATCTTCCAGGTCAGGACCGCCTCCCCCTCGTCCCTGCTCGCCACCGTTCCTGCTCCGCCGCAGCGCCTGCCTCTCGATGCGATCTCGCGCTGGGCTACTACCCCCTTAGGCCTTGTTTGGTACTAGAGTTTTAGTGGGGATTAGCGGGGATAATCCGCTCGAAATTTTAAATCCCCACTTATCCCCAATGCATGTTTGGTGCTAGAGTATGAGAGAGTTTAATCCCCACTTATCCCCACTTTTTCCCCAAATTTTAGTGTAATTTTTTGAATCCCCAATACTCTACCCCTACCTAGTGGATTGGGGATGGGGTTTTGTGGGGATTGGGTGACAGCAGTAATTCACCCAATACTCTAGAGTATTATCCCCAGTAATCCCCACTGATACACTAGTACCAAACAAGGCCTTAGGAATTCTGGCGAAATTTTCGTCCGAAGATTTACATGTTGTTCGAGTCGGTTTTTGCAAATTGTTCCGGGGGTTTTGGACCTCCGAATTGTGAATTTGGAGCTTCTGCCTGGCTGGCTTGCGGAGGAGCGCCGAGGGGTTGACTGACGCGTGTTCTGGTGCTGCTACTGGTTCGTGTCCGGCATCTGTGTCGAGATCTCGGCGTGGTCTTCGTGCGTTAGGCTGTAGCTCCAAATTAGAACCGTTTCTGGCCTTGTAGTTGTGGAAATTATTGTCAACTCATACATACTTGTGACACCTTTTTCTCTCCTCATCATTAGTAAAATATTTTGGGCAGTGTATGTTCAGTAGAACAATCAACCAGTGTGACTGAGGTGATATCGAAGGTTCATTTATTCACCCAGTGCGCAATCAAACCCTTGTTCCCTTTTAGTTGAACCATGAGATGCAGTGCTGCGCGGAATCCTATTTATGTTCTACTTGTTAGCCTATCATGAAATCAGTAGAGACCAGCATAGTGCAAATTAGAAACTTGAAAATATCTTTGCAGCTTGTTTGATGTGAATATGCGATATTTGTTGTTAGCATCTTCGGCAATGGATGAAGTATCTACCTTTTGTATTAGCTTTCCCAGCTCCCTTTTCCGCTTTCTAGTTCTCGAAATCTTTTGGTACTAGCCACAGCTCTTTGAGTGCTTAGATGTGCCATTCATGAGCTATGAAAATTGTTTGTCAGCGAACTTGTTTTAACTTTCCTGCACGGCAAAGGGAAAATCATTCATTTGTGTCCATTAATTTTGCTTGTCGAGTTATTTTGGCAGCTAGAATTTCCTAATGTTCTTGCTTAATTGTTGAACCTGACTGTAAGTACTGGATCGTTCATCTCTGTTCCTTCAAATTAGAACCGTTTCTGGCCATGTAGCTGTGGAAATTAGTGCCAACTCATACATACTTGTCATACCTTTTTTCCCTCATTAGTAAAATATTTTGGGCATAGTATGTTCAGTACAAGAATCAACCAGTGTGACAGAGGTGATATTGAAGGTTCATTTATTCACCCAATGCGCAATCAAACCCTTGTTCCCTTTTAATTGAGCTATGAGATGCAGTGCTGTGCAAAATCCTATTTATGTTCTACTTGTTGTTAGTCTATCATGACATCAGTAGAGAGCAGCATAGTGGATATAAACTTAAAATATCTTTGCAGCTTGTTCGATGTCAATATGCAATATTTGTTGTTTGCATCTTCGGCAATGGATGAAGTATCTACCTTTTGTATTAGCTTTCCCAGCTTCCTTTTCTGCTTTCTAGTTCTCGAAATCTTTTGGTACTAGCCACAGCTTTTTGAGTGCTTAGATGTGCCATTCATGAGCTATGAAAAATGTCTGTCAGCGGACTAGTTTTAACTTTCCTGCACGACAAAGGGAAAATCATTCATTTGTGTCCATTAATTATGCTTGTCGAGTTATTTTGGCAGCTTGAATTTCCTAATGTTCTTGCTTAATTGTTGAACCTGACTGTAATTGTTGACTGTAATTGTTTTAGCGGAATTTCGCGCTGCGGATTTACATGTTGTTCGAGTCGATTTTTGCGAATTGTTCCGGGGGTTTTGGACCTCCCGAATTGTGAGTTTGGAGCTTCTGCCTGGCTGGCTAGCGGAGGAGCGCCGAGGGGTTGACTGACGCCTGCTCTGGTGCTGGTGCTGGTTCGTGTCCGGCATCTGTGTCGAGATCCCGGCGTGGTCTTCCTGGGTTAGCCTGTAACTCCAAATTAGAACCGTTTCTGGCCTTGTAGCTGTGGAAATTAGTGTCAACTCATACATACTTGTGATATACCTTTTTCTCCCTCCTCATTAGTAAAATATTTTGGGCAGTGTATGTTCAGTAGAATAATCAACCAGTGTGACGTTATATCGAAGGTTCATTTGTTCACCCAGTGTGCAATCAAACCCTTGTTCCCTTTTAGTTGAGCTATATGAGATGCAGTGCTGCGCGGAATCCTATTTACGTTCTACTTGTTAGTCTATCATGAAATCAGTAGAGAGCAGCATAGTGGAAGTTAGAAACTTTAAATATCTTTGCAGCTTGTTTGATGTGAATATGCGATATTTGTTGTTTGCATCTTCGGCAATGGATGAAGTCTCTAACTTTTGTATTAGCTATCCCAGCTCCCTTTTCCGCTTTCTAGTTCTCGGAATCTTTTGGTACTAGCCACAGCTTTTTGAGTGCTTAGATGTGCCATTCATGAGCTATGAAAACTGTTTGTCAGCGAACTAGTTTTAACTTTCCTGCAAGACATAGGGAAAATCATTCATTTGTGTCCATTAATTTTGCTTGTCGAGTTATTTTGGCAGCTAGAATTTCCTAATGTTCTTGCTTAATTGTTGAACCTGACTGTAATTGTTGACTGTAGTAGATCGTTCATCTCTGTTCCTTCTCTCTTTTTTTTTGTGCTTTAGGAGGAATATGCATGACTATTTAGTCTTTACTCATGTTTTAAATTTCAATGTTGGTAATTAAACTTAGCCAAAATTATTCTTATTCCTGATGACTTATTCCTAATGTTTCTTTTACAGTTAATGTGCTTGGCAGATCTGGAGTTCGATTATATCAACCCATTTGATTCATCGTCTCGGATAAATAAAGTGGTTATGCCAGAATTTATAGTGCAAGCACTTCTAAGTGTATTATTCCTCATAACTGGGCATTGGGCAATGTTTTTGCTTTCTGCCCCAATGGTGTACTATAATTATACATTGTAAGTGCCTCTTATCTTTCTTTTTTTTGCCTTATATTTCTGAAAACAGCTGATATGTTCCTGTAGGATGCAATATTTGGAAAATTATTTGTCAGTATATTTTTTATTAAACATTAGCTGCTAGGTAACCTACCATGCCTAGTTTAAACAGATTTATTGCAAGTTGGAGATGGTAGTGTATGTCATGTCTCCTCTTTCGAGAAAATTGAGAACCAAAAGAAAATGGGGAAATGGTTGCTCAAGACTGATACGCCTATTTTTTACTTTCTGTTAGGCTGGATAGAATAGTTAGTGATAAGCACTTGGGTCTTTTCTTGTTTCACTCTTTTGTACTTTATACAAAATGTTCTGAAGAAATTTTCATGCTCTAAGGTCTTGGCATTTATTGATTTATTTTGTGATATTTGTATGCACGTAAGTGCTACCATAACGACATGTTAATCAGATCGAGTATCTTGTGACTGAATGGAATATTTTATATGAGTGTCCAAATTCTAAATGGTAGTTCTAATTTAAAAGGCCTGTAAACATTGCATCATTGGATGGAACTATAAGCAACTAGGCATAGAAAATACTAACACCTCACCTAAAATTAGCAATACCTGTTCTGCAGCGAAGCTAACAACAGGATTTGCACCCTCAAAAACTTCTGCCTGTCACCATATAAAATATATATTGAATTTGGGAATGCAGGGTACTGGCCCGATTTTGAACTCACAATTAGCTCTACTTGTTTGGGAGGTGTTCACTGCAAGTTTTATGCACCATTTTTGTTTTATATGGTGCAATTAAGTAGAACCTTTTGTGATCGTTGCAGGTACGAGCGGCGGCAGCATCTAGTAGATGTGACAGAGATATTTAATCACCTAGCCCGGGAGAAAAAACGCCGTCTTTTTAAGATAGGGGCTCTTGTCATCCTCCTATTCTTGTCCTTGTTCTGGTAAAGATAACAGACACCGAATGTTATTTGTTATTTACTGCCAAGTCTGCAACCAGCAAAGAATGAAAATAACTTCCTCCTGTTTCTGTGTTTATCTTCAGGATGATTTGGAGTGTATTATTGGACGAGGACGACAGCCATTAGTTAGGTATTGCGATGTGGTCCTTATAGGCTGCTAAACACTAGTATGACCTGTGTCATTATTATTAATATCATTATGGGTAATTGCAGGTCTTATGGAGAAAAGAAGGCAGGCATGCCCTCGGGGAGCTGTTTGTTGCTCAAGTTTAGTGAAAGCTCCTATTGTTGTAGCGTGTGATGTAAGCTAGGAGCCACGCCCTATTTATTTGTTTGCGCATCTGGTCATATGGGGCAAAGAATGATTTTGTTCACGTCGAATTTCGGATGCAAATGTGTGATTATGTCGATGTGAGGATCAATTCTTGTAGCTGACCAGGAAGTACCGGCAATTCGGTTTAGTGCAACTCTTCTTTTAGGGAGGTTTAGTGCAACTCTGAGTGCAATCACAGTTGATTCTTTCTGTTGATTGATTTTGTTCCGAGTGCAATTAGGCTGGAATTCTGATAACTCTTCTGGGTGCAACAGCGTACAGATAATGTCGCCAACCCGCTGCTCAGAGTTAGTGCCCACTTAGAGTTGCAGCAGAGGGAACAAGTCTTGTTCAGTTATCCTCCTAGCAAATAAGAATTTTCTGAGCTCATCAGAGGAACATAAACTATTTTATTTCATTGCCACCGTATAACAAAATCACACCAGAACTATAGCAAAACCGTATGAGCAGTCACAGCTAGCTCTTGTATAAAGAGGAACTACTCTTATTGTGCCTGGCATTACCAGGCTCGGATCAAAACACAGCAGTAATATAAACTAGCAGTAACAAAAACCCATGGCTCGTCTCTTCCTCCAGTGTTTTCAGTAAGGCTCCACGGGCGCCCTGAAGTTTGCTCCGGCGTACACCGCTGCCTCTCCAAGCTCTTCTTCGATCCTCAGCAGCTGAGGCAACAACAGACAAACGCTTGTTCACAACACAGAATGTAACAGTACAAAGCCTACACATCAAAGGGGAACGGAAATCTGGAGATTGCATACCTGGTTGTATTTAGCTAGACGCTCAGACCGGCAGGGAGCTCCTGTTTTGATCTGGCCCTGCAACAAAAACATGGAGTCATGGAGGGTCACCACTGAAGCCAAGAGGAACTCAAATTTATATATGAGTTTAAAGGATCTGGTTTGGCTGGAGGCAATACCGTAGCTAGACCAACCGAGAGGTCGGCGATGAAGGTATCCTCCGTCTCACCACTGTAGAGAGCACAACAAAAAGTAGTGTGCAAACAGATCATAAGACAAACCATCCAAGAAGGAATCGAAAAGAGTTGCAATGCTTTTACCTCCTGTGGCTTGCCATGACTCCCCACCCAGCACGCTTGGACATGCTGACGGCTTCAATGCTCTCCGTCACTGAGCCTATCTGGTTCACCTGTCGCCATAAACAATTGGTATTAGCATTATGATGTCCTAGGACAAGAATTACTAGTTTCAGTAAGTGATGGTGCTACCTTCAGGAGAAGAGCATTGCAGGTCTTCTCACTGATTGCCTTGGCAACCCTCTGCAGAATTCAAACTTTCATGAGGAAAAGCTCGTAATAGTGTTTTTCTCTGGGTTTTGTAGCAGTAAATCCAGTGACATAGCTTACCGTGGGGTTAGTAACAAGAAGGTCATCTCCTACGATCTGCACTTGCTGCCCAATCTCAGCTGTCATTTTAGCGTAGGTGGCCCAGTCATCCTGATCGAACGGATCTTCGATTGACACGATAGGGTACTCAGAAACGAAGGACTTGTACAGATCTTTCAGACTGTCGCCCGAGATCTTGTGTGAACCGTCATTGTTCTGCTTAGTAAAGTCACGTGATGTTAAACAACATTCTAAGCTTATCTTTTTAATGACATAACTCGTAGGTATCTGCAATTACACCAAGGACAGTTCAGAACATCTTACATCCTCTTTGAAGTTGAGATCATAAGTCTTGTCCTTCTCACTGAAAAATTCAGAAGCAGCAACATCCATTCCAATAACCACCTGCCACACATATAAAGACTCAATGTTATACAACAATAAATAAATCCAATGGCCGAAATATGAGGTAGAAATACGAAGTACTTTTCCAGTGTAGCCAGCCTTAGCTATAGCGGCCTTCAACAGTTCAAGGCCCTCTTTGTTTTCCTGCATAATAATTGTAAATAACAAAATATCATATATGAGCATTTGGACTCACATATTCGACATACATCAATACAAAACAGTCAAGGCCTATTGTGAAGTGGAAGTCGTAGCTGTACTCAGAAAATCATCATCCATAAAATACTTCATGGTGTTAGAACAGATTGTCCTTTATTTCATGAGAAAACAACAGATTCTGCTTTGCACAGCCTCCCACAAGGGTGCCCTACCAACTTATTTATGCATATCAACAACTTTGTTCAATCCTATATATATTAGCACTTTGGAAAAAGATGCGTCTTACCTGAATGTTAGGTGCAAAGCCACCTTCATCACCAACATTTGTCGCATCTTGTCCATACTTCTTCTTGATTATACTCTGCATATAAAAACATCAGCGTTACAACTGCATAATTCAAAGTTGAGGTACATTATGAAGAGGGTGGGCTAATTGCTCACCTTCAGGTTGTGATACACCTCAACTCCCATCTTCATGGCCTCCTTGAACGAGGAGGCACCAGTTGGTAGGATCATGAACTCCTGTACGTATAAGAACTAGCTAGATGAGAATCTTGATCATATAATTAAAACCTTTTGTGAGAAATTCGCTCATGCTCAGCAAGTAATATTACCTGCATGGCAAGCTTGTTCCCAGCGTGAGAACCTCCATTGATCACATTGAAGGCAGGCACAGGCAACACAAGTGTCTTGTTTCCGGCGAGGTTTGCAATATGCTGGAAACAATTGAGATTTCAGTAAATCCTGTTGAAAACTTAACTGACCACTTTGTAGTCTAGCTCAAGTGTTATGATAGTACCTGGTAAAGTGGAATCTTCTTCACCATGGCTCCAGCTTTGCACACTGCAAGTGACACCGCGAGAATAGCATTTGCCCCAAGCTTTTTTGTCGGTTCAACACCACATCAAAGGGAACTGTCAGTATGGACACTGGGAATGGGGAATACTTTATGAAGGTTAGAAATAATCGTTCCACAATACCTTCTGTTTGCACCAGCCCCATTCGTTGGAGGTTCCATCAAGCTGTTGGACCATGAAGTTATCAATGTCAACCTGCTCAGTTGGATCCTGCAACATATCACTCATCATTAGTTAACAGTTTTTAGCATCATGTGAAAGAGAATGGGTTACTTGAGAATTGAGATAAATACCTTTCCAATCAGCGCCGGTCCAATTATAGTGTTTACATTGCTCACGGCCTAACAGAGACAGATACACGGGCCAATTAGTGTCGAACCAATATGCGGTTTTATCTGAATTCGGTTGCATTCTTAAACTTGTATATCATGTTATCAAAGAAATGTTTTGAAAAATACTTTTTGATGGTTGAAAAATCACAGTACTAAGGAATTATTTTAATACGAATCCAGCGCTGCCAAATTTGCTTGAATTTGAACGGTAAAAAACATCTGTTACATCTGGACGGAGGCAAATACTGAATTAAAATGAATATAAAACGAGCAAGTTATTTGGGATTAAATGCATGCCTAGTAGTGGAACTAACCTTGAGAACACCTTTGCCCAGGTAATCAGATCCTCCATCTCTCAGCTCCAAGGCCTCGTATATTCCTGATTAAAGTCAGCGTCCCAACCATTAGAAAACTGAACATTCAACATCTACAAGTAGCTCCCGGCAAAAAAAAAAAAAGTAGCTCCCCGCAAAAAAAAAAATCTGGAAGTAGCTAGGCTAACGCAAAGAGTGCAGGCGTGATTGCGACGACTGAGTGATGTATGATTGTGCCGATGTGTTTTCTCTAGCAGATTCCAACACCCAAGTCCTGACGGCGACTACTTGGCGACAGATACAGCAGTTTGATGCGGACTGCGGACGGACACGTACCAGTGGAAGCGCCGCTGGGCACCGCGCCCCTGGCGAAGCTCCCGTCGCTGAGGCCGATGTCCACCTGCAAGATCAGAATTAAGCACCAATCGAAACAGTAACTAACTAATTCGGAAACAGGGCTACAACACCTCACGATGGAATCCAGAACAGAGTGATTAGTTGGAAGGAAGAACAGAAGAAACACTCCGTACTACAGTAGTAAGTAAAAATTCCCCACTCCTGGATCAGGTTAATTTTCATTCGCACCGTACCTCGACGGTGGGGTTGCCGCGGCTGTCGAAGATCTGCCGCGCCTTCACCGACTGGATCGTCACCGCTGCCATGGATGGATCAATCAACTGCGATCGAACTCCTCTCGTGCTAGCTATCTATCTCCTCACAAGCAAAACCTCCTCTTTTTGTTCGTGGCTTGGTGGCTAGAACAGAGGCGCCTGGTTTGGCTACTTGTAGGCGTGGAGGTCCGCCGGGCGGGGCCACCTGGCGCGCACGCAGTTTTACTTGCCCCCACCTGTCAGCTTTCTCGATCTGTGGTGAAACTTTGGCGAGTGTTTGCTTGGAAGAGGGGAAATGGTCATGGAAAGTTCGGCAATCGGCATGCATGTCTGGTCTGGTTTCGACCACCGTTTGCCTGATTTGGAATCGATGCCATTGTTAGTTCTTTCCATAGTTTTAAATAGCGGGCTATAGGATATAGCCGCGACCTCCGAAAAAGGCTATAGCCAGGCTATAGCGGGCTATAGCCACCTTTTAGCACGTGAATGCTTTTAGCCGCACCTTGCTCGAAAGGTTATAGCGGGGCTATAGCGGGGCTATAGCCGGCTATTTAAAACTATGACTTCTTTCGTGTAAAGCAAGTTCGTTTACTAAGAAATTTCAAAACAAGAGATATATCTGGGTCTATTGGCTTGGAAAAAGATTCGTGTGTCAACTTAATCATCTAGTGATACTTGGTGAAAAAGGAAAAGATCCTACGTGCTATAGCTGCTAATTACTCACTCCGTTTCAATTAAGTGGCACAGCTTTTTTTTTTCTTAAATACAATTTTGCGCAGCAAATAGTCTCTACACTAAGAGCATCTCCAACAGAAACGCGCAAGTTCGGCCCGCTATAGAAGGTTATCGAAGCCGGCTAAGAACTCCGCTTCCTCCACTGATTCACAATCCTTGAAGTTGAACTACTAGCGCGGGCGCCCGAGGCGCCATGTCGTCGCATCGTAGGCGCGCGCCGCCTGCTCCACAATGGTGAACGTGCCGAGGGCGAGGCGAGCGCCGACGGCGTGGATATCCGCGTAGAAGGTGCCATTGGGCCGGGCGCGGATGCCGACGTAGCCGGAGGAGTTGCGCCGGGGAGCCACGGTGACAACACGGTCATGGCGGCGGCGGTGCGTGTGGAAGAGAAGGCGGCGTGTGGCAAAGGAGATGGCGGCATGTGGCCCGATGAACTTTTCAGCGGCGGTTGGGGACGCTTCGCGCGCGCCATTTTATACCGCGTGCGGAAGCGTACACTCAAAATCTCGCTGTGAGGAGCAAACTTTTTGGCGCACGCTATTTTACCACGTCTACTGAAACGCGCTCTTTTGCTGCAGACGCGCTAAATTGGCGATTTTTATCGTGCGGACGCTATTTAACACGTGTTTATTGGAGACGCTCTAAAATGTGACTAGTTTGAAGGGACACATCAGCATGCTGATGAAATTCACATGCCGATGGTCGATTTATTCTAGCGAGATGGGGCCGGCGCTGGCTGGGGTTGGAACTTTCGATCGAAAATGAAAAAGGAGACGAAGTGGAACTTGGACTCGTCGCTTCCATCGATCACCATCGATCAAGCTTATCTTACACACCAGTCACCACGAGAGCGTTTGCAAATTGTACTCAACCAATCGGCAAGAGAAGAAAGAAGTCTAAATCACCCCCTAGGTATTGGGTTTGGGACAGAGACCCTCCTAACTTTATAATGGAACACTTCACCCCCCTAACTATGCAATACCAGGTAATTGACCCCCTCCACACAATGCAAGCGGTTTCGCTGGGCGGTATACGTGACGTGGAGCGGTTGTTGCAGCGTCTTCCTCTCCATCGACGGTAGAACTCGCCGACACCGAGGAGGATGTCCTCCGGCTCCAGCTCCAGATCCATGTGAGAAGACCGCTTTTTTCTTTGGAGAATTTTTTGGCAGCGCCAATGGTCAGCAATTTTCCTCATGGGAGATCGACCCGCCGGATGTGATGAGCAGGCAGAGATCGGGGTCCAGTTCGCAGGCGTTGGTTCCAGCGGGACGAGATTGAGGCGGCGGAGCTCTCCCCCTCCGCGGCGGCCTCGTGCTTCCCTTTTGGCGGCGCGGCGGCGCCAAGGGGCAACCGGCGTCCGGCGCTTGTGAACCTGGGCTCTTTCGTCATCTGCACCACGGGCAGCAGCAACGGAGGCGAGAGGGGAACTCTTCCCTCGTGGCGATTCCGCCGGATACGGCGCCACCGGCGGAGCACACAACCTTTGTTCCTCGGCTTCGAAGACGACTGCGCCGGCGGTGACTCGGCGAGTTCGTCGTGCCGTCCATGTCGGTGGCCGCTCGCCGCTCGAGATGGGAGCGCCGCGACCTGGAGAGGGAGCGAGGGCGAGAGGAGGGACTGCGCCGGCGGTGGCTCGGCGGATGATTCAACGGCACCGTTCACCATGCCGTCCATGTCGGTGAGCCGTTGCTCGGAGATCGCCGCGACCCGGAGAGGGAGCGAGGGCGGAGGAGGCGTACCGGTCGGCGTAGGTTGAGGAGAGAAGAGATTAAAGAAAATAAAATTCATTTAATATGTGGGCCATGGATGTCAGTCTAAGGTATGAGGATTCAGCAGTGCCTCGGTGGCTAAAACCATTGTCCACGTGAGGGATACCGCTAGTGAAACCGGTTGCTTCGTGTGAAGGGGGTCAATTGCATGGTATTGCATAGTTAGGGGGGTGAAGTGTCCCGTTTTAAAGTTAGGGGGTTCTTTGCGATAAGTCTTACGCCAGGGCCTTATGGCGCCCGGACTCAATCCCGCCCGTCCGGGATCGCTGGAAATTCGCTAGTGGCTGTTTTGCAAAACGATCCCTCCACTTTATGCTAATTAGGAAATACTCCATGAAAGGGGCGATATAAATTGGAAAACTCGGGCCAGAAACCCTACAATTTTCCCCACCCACTAATCTCCAGCCGCCGACTGCCTCGAGGGTATCCTCCGCGCAAGGGATCTCCGGCCGGCCGCGCCGCCTCCTCGTCCACGGTCGGTCCAGCGGGATCTCCGGCCGCGCCGCCTCCTCGTCCACGGCCGGTCCAGCGGGATCTCCGGCCGGCCGCGCCGCCTCCTCGTCCTCGTGCGGGCCGCCGCTCTCTCCAGCCGGCCGCGCCGCCTCCTCTCCGCCGGCTCTCCTCCCTCTCCGGCGCGGGATCCACGGCCGGGCCGTGTCGTCCAAGGAGCTGCGCCGTGCGGCGGCTGGTCCCCGACGGGTGCCGTGCCGGCGCACCATCCCCACGACCGCGACGCATTCCACCAGATCTCCTGTCTTTTTTTTTCTGTTCTTTATTAGGATCTTATTGAGGTTCCTATGGATCCTGTTCTAGCAAAAAATGGATCCAACACATGTTTCTTATGGGTGTACTGTTAGATATCTTTGTATAGATCTCCAATTAGATCTTTTTTCGTGGATAGCTTCTTGATTTCTGTTAGATATTCATGCCAAATTAGTTTTTGTATGAAGATCCGTGAAGAAGTTTACATGTATATAAATGATACCTATAATGGCAACAGTGGATACACAATGCATTTTTTGTGAAGAACCTTTTATACTGTTAGATCTTCATCTTGAAATTGAGAAGAACTTAAGGATGACACTATGGATCCACATTGGATTATGTGAAAGACTTTATAAACAACAAGGACTAGTTGATATGAATCCGGTAAAACCTAGGATCTTTTTTGCAAAAGAATCTCACCAATCTTGATGCAATGGACGGTGTGAGATAGAGTCCTGGCGCCATAACGCCCTGGCCAAATGCACGTCGGGTTCTTTGTCCCAAACCCAATACATAGGGGGGTTATTTAGACTTCTTTCGCAAGAGAACTCTTTCTAGAGCATTGCAGCAAGGAAATGCTACATACTCCCATCTATCCATAATGTCACAACGAGGTTCCTTTTAGTGATGAGGTTGCCAAGTCTGTTGGCAACACTGCAAGGCGTCTTGCGATTATCTTGTCATCTTAGTTGTTGCCTATCCTAGATTTGTAGTTGATTGGTTGGTACCCTCAATGTTATGGCATGTCTGTATCGACATGGTGTTGAAGTATCGTGTTTGGAGTTTTTTTATGTAGTCGCCTTGTGGTCCCTTGTGTTGACTAGAGTGGGTGTGGTCCTGTTGTTTGGTTGTAGGGTTGGATAAGTTGTTATAGATTTTTGCTCGTTATTTTTTCTAAAAACTAAACACTCTCTTCTTAATTTATAGTTGAGGCAAATCTTTTGCGTCCGTTTGAAAAAATATATATTATGATGCTTCCCTAAAGCACTTCAAACCCCGGCAGCAAAAAGGGCAAATCATTTCAAAGCATTCCGTATGATGATACACACCGAAAATCCTGAAAGAGTATAAAAGGCCGTTTCCCGGACCAAGGAACTAGAAGAAAGAAAGAAAGAAAGAACTCAAAACTTTATTGATCAAAAAGTTTGTCAAAACTCAAAACTGCTGGCCAGTTTATTTACTGTATACAATCTTCATGTTGCATTGACCAACAGTAAATAGGTAGATGTCCTGTCCATCTCAGCGCTGCGTTTTCCATCTTTTGAACTGTTCCTTTTGCGGCATGTTATGTTACGTCAAGCTGCCATCATCATCTTGGAGTCTAAACTTAGTTGTTTTTTGGCAATAATTGATTCGATTCCCTAGCAGATATATGTGGGCGATTTGCACAAAAATAACCCAAAAGTGAAAGAAAAGCACAGACTGATCCTCCGGCGAAACTATTTCACTCATCTAACCCTTTTGTGTGGCGCCCCTCTCATGGGCGCCACACATGCACATGTGGCGCCCCTGCTGCCGGCGCCACAAACCCATCCGACGTGGCCCATCGACGCTGATCTGGTGAGCCGATCCGACGTGGCAAGTGTGGCGCCCCTGGCAAGGGCGCCACACGTCCACTTAAGTTTGGCCGCGCGCGCCCAGCCAGCCCGATCCTTCTTCTTTCTTTCTCCCTCTGTTCGTCCTCTCCACAGGGTGTGGCCCCCGACTCTCTCTCTCCCCCCTCTCCCCCCACCAAATCCACCACCAAATCACCAGATCTGTCCGTGGAGATCGTTCCCAACTCGTTCCTTGAGATAATCTCCTCCGTTCCCTTTCTTTTTATCCATTGATTTTGTGTATTTGGTTGAATCTAAATGTCAAACCCTAGATGTGGATTTGGTTGATTTGAGGGTGGAGATGGATTTGGTTGGATGTTAGGGTTGTTGAAGTGGATGTTAGGCGAGGGGGGAGGGAGCCTTTGCCACGCAGTGATGTCCCTTTGGCTATGTCCTTGTTGTCGAACCTTTTATGTTGTCGAACCATGATGTTGTGTGAACCTTGATCTTCTCGAACATTCATGTCGTTGAACCTTATTGTAATTGGAACCTTGATGTCGTCGAACCTTATTTGTCGTTTGAACCATTATGCTGTGTCGTACATATGTGCAATGTTGTACTCAAACCTGTTTGAATATGGTAGGATTTTTCATGGTTTTAACACAAGTCAATGTTTGGCGCCCTACGCACTGGCGCCACACTGCACTGTGTGGCGCCCGCGGTATCGGCGCCACACATGTCAACATATATCAACTTTTGGGTCGAAAACATCCAGGGGCTCCGGACGATTAGTCCTTAGCCGTTTTGGCGAGCCTCTTTGTGTGGCACCTGTGGCATCGGCGCCACACATGCTAGTGTGGCGCCCGTGGCATCGGCGCCACACATGCCAACATAAATCAACTTTTCGGTCGAAAACATCCAGGGGCTCCGGACGATTAGTCCTTAGCCGTTTTGGCGAGCCTCTTTGTGTGGCGCCCGTGACATCGGCGCCGCACATGCTATTGTGGCGCCCGTGGCATCGGCGCCACACATAGAGCCTCGCCAAAACGGCTAAGTCCCAGACGATTTGTCTTACAGTATGTTTTGGGTAATTACAAATGGATGTGTCGGGATGTGTGGCACCGATGGGAGGGGCGCCACACAGTGCAGTGTGGCGCCGGTGGGAAGGGCGCCACACATTGACTTGTGTAAAACCATGAAAAATCCTACCATATTCCAGCAAAACTGCCATCATGTCAACAGCTATTTCGTACACACATCATATCAACAGCAATTTCGTACACACATCATAGACATAACATCATCATAGCTAACATCGTAGCACATAGTTTCATACAATTTAAGATAGAATTCAAACAACACGTAGCAATGAAGATAGAGTTCACAACACTCTAAGTTCTAACTATCGGTGTCCGAGCCGGATTCGCCGGTGTGGTAGTGCACGCGGCAGGCTGTGTCGTCGAACACCTTGACAATCATCTCGCCGTCCCCCTCGTAGAGGAAGGTGAGCTGGCAGCAGGGCTCGAGCGCGAGGTCACGGGCGAACTTGTCCCACCCCGTGTGCAGGTACACCTTGCCCTGCCCGTCGAACATGACCTCCACGGGCCAGCGGCAGAAGTTGCAGCTAGCCTCCCGTAGCTGCAACTGCGCCGGCTCGACGCCATCGACGAACTCGGCGAACTTGTTCGGTAGCCGCTTGATGCCGAGTGGGTCGTCGTCGATGCGGAGGAGGAACTCGAAGCAGCGTTCCTCATGCGAAGACGAGGAGGGTGCAGGTGACGGTGAGCGTGGAGCCGTTGCTGCTCCACCGCGGCGGCCCCTTCCCCGGCCCCGGGGGCGCCCAGGGCCGCGGCCTCGACCGCCTCGCCGGCCACCGGGACCGGCCATCCTACATGTTTACATGTTTGAACCATATTATGACCCATTCCACTAACAAATATGAGTTACTCCATCAAAAATACTAGGCATATGTAACACATTTGAATGCATTTCCTAGGTAAATATTACACATTTCAACACATACATACATAGGGTTCATACACATACATGTGAAATTTCATATCTAGGTTTCAACAAATCTATGGTTCAAACACATGCATACATGAGGCTACCATCTCCAACACAAACACTACAATATAGAGTGCACAAAAAAAATTCCATGTCTAGGGTTCATGTCCAAATCTAGCAAGATCTATGAAATTAGTGGATGAATGGAGAAGATTCGAAGGGGATTACCTTGAGAAATGGATGGGGAACGATCTCCACGGACAGATCTGGTGATTTGGTGGTGGATTTGGTGGGGGGGAGAGGGGGAGAGAGAGAGCCGACCGCCTCCGACCGCCTCTGTGAGGAGAGAAGACGAACAGAGGGAGAAAGAAAGAAGAAGGGTCGAGCTGGCTGGGCGCGCGCGGCAAGTGTGGCGCCGGCGGGAGCGGCGCCACACGTCCTGCCACGTCGGATCGGCTCACCAGCTCAGCGTCGACGGGCCACGTCGGATGGGTTTGTGGCGCCGGCAGCAGGGGCGCCACATGTGCATGTGTGGCGCCCATGAGAGGGGCGCCACACAAAAGGGTTAGATGAGTGAAATAGTTTCGCCGGAGGATCAGTCTGTACTTTTCTTTCACTTTTGGGTTATTTTTGTGCAAATCGCCGATATATGTGTGGCCGGCCATAACGATGAAGTCGTACAAAGACTAGCTAGGTACTATATTCTCTCTGTTTTCATTTAGTATATGGTCTAGATCATAAATTTCTTCCATATTAATTTATATTTTAGTTTTTAGTTAATAAAAATACAGAAACCAAAGTGGTTTTGCCCTCTCTATTGGATGACACTACTTTTAATGTAGGTTGGATTGGTTGAAGTAGTACAAATAAATATAATATTAATTAGTTTAATTTTTTCTAGAATGCAGACTAAATCAGAAAGGAGGAAGTATGTGCTAATAAGTCATACTTACTCCATGAGACCATGACGGCCGGCCATTAACATATAACAAAAGTAATTCTTGTCTCATTGAGAATACCCTCTTAGACTAGTCATAGTGGGGAGTAGCATAGAGTAATAACATGCATATGTTACTACTCTATGTTACTACTTCTATAGTGGGTAGTAACATATGTGTGGTATCATGCAAGGTTATATTTATTAGGTTGTAGTCTTGTAGACTCATCTTGTCTTGGGAAGTGTGATGTTACGGTAATATAGCTAGTTACCACATCAGTTTTTTTCTTCATTTATTGTCATGTCATATCACCAAAATATCTTAAAATGTGTGATGTTACTACTTATGTTACTTTCACTATAAGTAGTCTTATAGAGAGGTAGATTCTGCAGTGGAGTTTAACTCAGCTAAATTAGCAACTTATCAATGTGTTGTAGCTTTTCAAATCCACTCCTAACATTTTTTTCCTCGAATGATCCTTACTTTTTATGAGAAACCGGAATTTCTTTTTGGGAACTAGAATAATACTTACTAACACGTCTGAACACACAAAGAAAAATAGGAGCTAGTATGTTTTGTGTTCCATATCGCGGCATGGAGATGATTGTGGGCCAAGTGTTCGCTCCAAAGCATGTATCTGCACATGGTCGATTCCCCCTCCGTTGTCGCTAGCCTCACAGCATGCTACAGCCACCTGCAACAGAGGGTGCTCCCATCCTACCCTGCTGGAGCCGCCACCTACGCCAGTCTCCCTCTCACCTCTCCTGCCTTCGGCACCAATGAACCTTCCCGCACGCCTAACCTTAAGACTTCGTCACTGGCGACCCCGAGCTCCCCGCACCCAACCCCCACCCCCGCTAAGTTCAATCCTCGCCTTCGTCGGCGACATCATGACCAGCCACGTCGTTGTGTCATCAGCAAGGTCATCCCGGTTGTGGGCGTGTCACCTTCATTGCCTCTGGCAAAATCTAGCAGTGCATCATCTTAATGCTAGGCCACCCAATCCCACCTGGGTACACATCGCCCCACTAACACCGACCTAGAGCCACTGGGGGTGGAAGCGAGGAATTATACAACCCAAAACTCATTTTGGCCCATATAATAGCCCGAAAGATTTACGCACTGGGCTTTATCACCTACTTGCAGTTTCACCACTACTAATGCAGGCCCACGATACGGGTTTCAAGTAAACAAGACCCAATGTCTAGATCAAAGCACTGCTGGCCGTGTTACATACATGATGTAATGTAATAGTACACCTTTTGTTTCAATAAATAAGTTTTTTTTAACTTAAAGTTGTTATTCTCTGACATATTGTTGTTGATACTCTTGCCGATGCTGATTGAGTACTTTAATAATTACGCGCGTGCACGCAGCCTTGGCATTGCGGCTTAAGTTAAAATTATGAGAGAACCTTCGTTGGCATTTACATGTCTATGGTTTGTTATCTATCTTTGGCTGCTTTCAGGAAAGTACAAAATTGTGTTTTAAAAAGAAAGAGTTTGAAAACTTCGAAGATTTGCTAGTATCTTTTAGAATTTATTTTGTCATCGATGGAGACAAGTCATGTATCTCTACCATATACTATTTGTTACTATAATATACGTGGTATTGATTGTCAAAAAAAAGTAAGTAAATTTTGATCAAGTTATTTTAAAGTAAATTATTAACATTTACAATACAAAATCAATATTGTTAGATACATCATAAAATGTAGTTTCATATGATATATAACATTATAGTGGTTAATAGAATTTCTAAAAATTTGATCAAGGTTACGTAACTTAACTTAAAAAAACATATTTATTGGAACCGACTTGATTACTTGGACGTCTGTTACTGTAGTTTATTTTCCACAAGGCACAAGTACGTGGACGCCGAGTCCACTTCGAACTCGAAAACCGTCAGCGGGTGGACTTCGTACTCGAACCCCGACTCGGACTGGCACAGTCGACCGCCACACGCGTGAATGCTGCATACAAATAGAACACCACCACACGATGCACCCAGCCACGCACGGTGATCTCCACGTACTGCAAGCAGCCTGCCCTAATTCAGACAAGAGCGCAAGATCAAGTCGGCGATTGATCGATCGGAACATATGGCGAAAAGCATGGAGATGGAGCAGCTCGTCGCCGCCTTCGCCGCCATGTCCGGCAACACAAACCCGCCAGCTGCCGCGCACCCGGTCCAGATGGAGGAGCTCGTCGCCGCCTTCGCCGCATCCCTCACCATGTCCGGCAACGACAACCAAGCCGCCCCGCCTCCTGCCGCCGCCGTTCCCGACCACCAGTGCAGCGATAACCCAGAGACGACGTCCACTGAAGGCTCTAAAGAAGAAGAAGACGACGACGACCGCGAGCCGGCCAAGGGCGAGGAGGCGTGCGTCCTGCGGGTGCGCTTCCCGGACGGCCGCGTCATCTGCAAGAGCTTCGGCGCCGGAAGTCCGACGGCGGTGCTGTTCCGGTACTGCCGCTCGGTGCTGCTCGCAGGCGGCGCCGCCGCGCGGGGGCGCGCGTTCCGCCTCGTGAGGCTCGCCGGCGGGGCGTCCGGCGAGGTACGCGCCAGCTCGTCCACGTCGTTCCGGGATCTCGGGATGCACCGCTGCACCGTACACGTTGTTCCCGTTTAATTGCTTCGCTGAAGGGATCGAATCAACGATGCGTGTGGTGGGTTCCTTATCTGATTCAGCATGAAATTCGTCATCGACCATATAAGTCCGTGTTCATGTATGGTGCATTGCTATATGATGGTGCTTATGCATGTCAAGTTATTTTACCGTGTACTCCGTATATTGGTGTGTAATGCCGCGCAATACTCAACAGATCTCCTTTTGCTTGCTGCTCCCACGTTGCATAAATTCTTATCAATTCTGGACTTGCATAAATTGTCTCATGGATCAAATTTTGCTAGAAGTAGGGCACGGTGATAAAATAGATGAAAATGTGAACCAAATTAATAAGATGTTAATTAGCTTATCGTTCAAGAGGAGATTCTTGTAATTATTAATTGTACTCCCTCCCGCCTCATAAAACTTGTATCTAGCTAGATATATTCTAAATGTATCTATACACCAAATAGTATCTATATACATCCAAAGTTTAAACCTCTGACATATTTCATGAGATGGAAGGAGTACTATTATTTATAATCCCCTAGGCTCCTCCTCCATTCGGCAGAGCTGAGACAGTGTTCGAGCATAGTGCCTCCTCTTGCACATGCTCCTGCAGCTACCTCCATCTGCTGGTAGCGCCGAACAACCTAGAGGTTTATGCGGTGTCTGCCTGTGGACGGTTGTTGTGGCCATAGGTGGTCCGTTCTTGCATCTCCATCTTTGCCTTTGTTCTGCGTGTTATTTTCTGAAATTGATTAGCTTCTGTTCAGGTTGGCTGAGAGTGCGGTTAGGGTGCTCGGATCTTATGGTCGCTCCTTTGTAGAGACATGCTTCATGTATCCATGGGGATGAGCTCTTTGTTGGTATTCAGGTTTGGGTTTAGTCTTGTATTCCAACTATGCTGACGTGATCCGTGTCGTTAAAAGAGTGTGTCATCTAAAAGAACCTTTTTTTTTGAAATGGGGAAGTGAAGCCTCTCTACATCAAAGCGATGCATACAACCTTTATTAATTTATTTATTCGAAAAAGTCTCAAGTCACCTTATTACAACCTTATTACAATTCACAGATAGCTTAAAGTCGATACGTGTATCAACCATCTAAAAAGTGATAAACAAAATGACCGCCCTAAAAGAACCTAATGCATGGCTCACAAATGCAAGATTCGAGCTACCTTACTTTTACAGAAAATGATTTGAACATTTGATGTTGTTGTCCTTTTCTGATTCTCGAAACACTGAATAATTTGGTTTACAAGTGCTTTTATGTTATGGTGAAGGATTAGTGCCAAAGAAATTATGGTGTTCTTCTTAAAAGGCTCCATATTCTTTAACTAAGATAGTAAGGTAATTTTTATCATTACTACATTCGGCAGCTCTAAGATTAGTGTATAGGAGATCCCTCCGACCTGAGCGTCTGGTAGCTAGGCTATTTCCGGAACAAAACTGAATTACATTTTTTTTTTTTGCGAAACACAGTACAATCAAAGACGCTCATACATACGCGCACACACTCACCCCTATGAACGCACACATGCACACCCTACCCCTATGAGCACCTCCAAGAGACTGCGTTGAAGAACTGATCCGGCGGGCTTGAGATTGACGAAGTCACCACAGACGCCTCGCTGTCGACGGGAACGTCGCCTCCCACTGAAGAATATTCCGCCTTTATGAGACACCAAAGTGTCAAATCTGGGATTTGAACTCTGGTGGGCTGCGGGTGTCACTGCCCTCCTAACCATCCAACCACAGGTTGGTTCTCAAAACTGAATTACATTTGAACTGAATCCACAAGACAAAGCCCGTGTTAATCACGCGCGTGTGCCCAGCCCGCCGCCGACTCCATCTGGAACTCGACACCGACACCGGGTGGAACTCGGACTCGATCGGATCATACGATCGATCGCCACAGGGCGTGCAATGTGCATGCCCTACTCTACAAATAGGAGACCAATCACGTACCCGACTACCCGTCCACCACTTTGATCTGTGACTAATTAATCAGTAAAACCAAAGGTCGCGCAGGGCCAAGTCGCTGATCTCTCGATCCATACACACGACGACAAGCATGGTGATGGAGCAGCTCGTCGCCGCCTTCTCCGCCTCCCTCACCATGTCCGGCAAGGAGAACCACGCCGCCCATCCCGGCTGCGCCGCTGATCAGGAGCCGTGCGTCCTGCGGGTGCGGTTACCGGACGGCCGGGTCCTCTGCGAGAGCTTCGGCGCCGGACGTCCGACCACGGAGCTGTATCAGTACTGCCGCTCGGTGCTGCTCGCAGGCGGCGCCACCGCTCGGGCGGCGGCGTTCCGGCTCGTGAGACTCGCCGGCGGGGCGTCCGAGGAAGTACGCGTTAGCTCGTCGACGTCGTTCCGGGATCTCGGCCTGCACCACTGCACCGTCCACGTGGTTCTGGATTAATTGCAAATTTGCAATACGTTTATAAGCGGATAATCTACGATGTGCATGTGTTGTGGTGAGTTCCTTATCAGATGCAGGACATTGACCATACTAAGAGCGGTCGGTCGGCTTTGCCTTGGTAAAGGTAGTTGTATATGCTGCGCTGATGCAGTTGGCAGTCCGATCGTCCGCCCGGTCGTCTTTTTTTTTTTGTTGTTGATGTAATTACAAGTGTTCATGTATGGATTATATATCGTGCATTGTCAAGTTGCCATACCGTGCATCTAAAAAAAAAAGAGTTGCCATACCGTGTATATTGATGTGTAATGCAACGCTGTAACCATATATAGTACGTACTCCCTCCACATGACACCTCTAAATTTAGACAAATCCGTGGCATTATTCTTTTTAGGATGGCGAGAGCATGTTATCTTCAACAAATCTCCTTTTGCTTGCTTGTCCCACGCCTTCCGCAGGATTCCTATCAATTGTGGACCTGGATCAATTGTTTCGTGGATCAAATTTGTTCAAAAAACCGAGAAATTGCTAGTTCCTCCTTATTGCACTCTTGTCCCATCTTTCTCTATGTGGATTCGCCGCTATATATTTCCCACAGTTAGTATTATTTGTTACATCAAGGAAGCATATATCAATGTAACATCACAATATGGTCAGCCCGGTGCATTTTTTTTTTGATAAAAGATGCTTTATTACTTATGAGAAAGCAATTACATCCAGCCTCTGCATAACCAGGATGCACACAGCCGTTTCTTTGAGGTCTCGAGTTCAAAAAAGATGCCAAACTAAAAAATCTAGGCGAAATACATATCGGAACGATGAATCATATAACGCCTAAGGTGTGGGTGGGGCTTCAATCCGTAGACTATGCTGCCACCCATGTAGGGAAAAAGTATCCCTCGCCGTAGCCTCCAATCGTGTACGGACCTCCGTAAATAGGTCTTGGTTCCCCATGCGCTGAAGAGGTAACCATGAACGAAGAATCCCTGTACATCTGTAGATGACCTGCAACAAGGAGAAATTTTTGTCATTAAAAATCTTGTCATTTCTACTCAGCCAAAGCGCCCAGATAACTGCTAGCGTCCCCACCCTAAAAAGCAACTTGAACCTTGCATCTATTCCATGAAGCCAATTACCAAAGACATTGGCTACACTAGTGGGAGGATACAAGGTAGACGCTACTTGGATGACAGACCAAATAGATCTCGCAAACTGGCATCGGAAGAAGAGGTGTTTAATAGTTTCATCATGATGACAAAAAACACATCTAGTATTTCCGTGCCAATTCCGCTTAACAAGATTGTCTTTGGTGAGGATGACTCCTCGACGAAGATACCATCCAAATATTTTTATTTTTAATGGTATCTTCATCTTCCAAATTTTCTTATTGTTATCAACCGGTAAATCGGAATGAAGTATGGCGCTATATAAAGATTTTACCGAGAAAGAGCCATCTACATGTAAATTCCACCTAAATTCATCCGGTTCGAGCGACAGGTTAACATCCCCCAACCTCTGAATTAAAGTATTCCATGCCATTAGCCTTTGTCCTAGCAAAACTCGTCGGAACGTCACATTCGGTGGAGAGGTAGCCATTACTGTGGCAATGGTATCTCCTTGGCGACGAACGATACTATACAACGCAGGATACTGTTCACTTAGAGGTGCATTGTCTAACCAAGCATCTTCCCAGAACCGTATCTGTGCTCCATTCTTAATTGAGAAAGTACCATGACGAAAAAATACATTTTTTGTCGCCATTAGACCAGCCCTGAAGTGTGAATCTCCAGGTTTCCAAACCACCTGAGATAACGTCTTGGAGCCGATATACTTTCTCCGAAGAATAGTTTGCCAAATCCCATCCTCGGTAAGGAGCTTAAAAAGCCATTTACCCAGCAGGGCTGAGTTCTTGACTTCCAGGTCATGAACTCCAAGCCCGCCTTGATCTTTGGGACTACAAACTACACTCCATTTAACCAGTCGATACTTCTTTTTCTCGCTATCACCTTGCCAAAAGAATCTGGATCGATAATAATCGAGTTTATGCAGAATTCCTTTTGGCAAAAGGAAGAATGATAACATATACAGTACCATATTTGTCAGTACCGAATTAATGAGTACCAATCTTCCTCCCAGGGATAGCAATTTGCCTTTCCAACTACTAAGGCGTTTCGTAGTCTTTCTTCTACAATTTTCCATTCAGCAATCGTGAGTCTCCGGTAATGAATTGGAATACCCAGATAGCGAATAGGGAATTGGCCTTGCCCACAACCGAACAACTCTGTATATAGAGCTGTATCATCTTGGGCGTCACCGAAACAGAAAAATTCACTTTTATGGAAATTAATTTTCAATCCCGACAACTGCTCAAAAGCCACCAAGATTAATTTGAGGTTTTGAGCTTTTGCGAGATCATGATCCATAAATAGAATTGTATCATCGGCATATTGAAGAATAGATAAACCACCATCAACCAGATGTGGAATCACCCCTTCAATTTGATCATCAGACTTGGCCCGCTCTATGAGTATAGCCAAGCATATCCGCCACAATGTTAAATAACATAGGTGATAACGGATCCCCTTGGCGTAACCCTTTTCGTGTTTGGAAATAATGGCCGGTGTCATCATTAACCCGAATTGCCACACTACCTCCATACACAAAATCATTTATTAAAGCACGCCATTCAGGAGAAAAACCTTTCATCCTGAGTGTCTGTTGTAGGAAAGACCACTTGACCTTGTCATAAGCCTTTTCAAAATCTAATTTCAAAATAACCCCATTTAATTTCTTAGTATGCATCTCATGTACCGTCTCATGCAAAACCGCCACTCCATCAAGGATATTTCTTCCTTGCATGAAAGCGGTTTGTGATGGCTGAATGACATGATCCGCAACCGTATTAAGTCTAATGGTGGCCACTTTCGTGAAAATCTTGAAACTTACGTTTAAGAGGCAAATAGGTCTATATTGTTGAATCCTTTCTGCCTCATTAACTTTCGGTAGCAAGATTACTTCACCAAAATTTAGACGAAATAATTCTAGTTGTCCCATATGCAAAGCACGGAACAAATCTAGAAGATCCACTTTAATAGTGTCCCAGAAAATTTGATAAAACTCTGCTGGAAATCCATCAGGACCCGGTGCTTTGTTGCATTCCATTTGGAAAATAGCCTTCTGCACTTCTTCCTCGGAATAAGGTGCAGTGAGTAAGCCATTTTCTTCCATAGAAACTTGGGGTATATCAGCTGTTAAGTCCTCGTTTAGAGAAAGTGAACTTTCATCCGGAGGACCAAACAAGCCTTTATAATAATTTGTAATATAAGATTTGAGTTGCTCATGGCCTTCAATCAACCCTTCATCTTGAATAAGAGAGTGAATACGTTTTTTCCGATGTCTCCCATTGGCTATGCCATGGAAATATCGCGTATTTGAGTCTCCTTCCAATATGAACTTGGCTTTGGAACGTTGATACCATTTGAGTTCCTCTTCGCGAAGGAGACTCGCTATCTGCGCATTGGACTGATTCTTAAGTTCAATCTCATGCGGAGACAACGGTCTCACCTCAGCCAGCTCCTCTAGCTCATCAATCAAAGTTGATAAGCGAGTCTTCTCTTTCTTAAGGATACCAGCCATATGGGCCGCCCAACCAGAGAGATGTCTGCGCATTGCGCGCATTTTATTATTCCATCTCAATATAGGAGTGCTACCACCAACCGGCCTTTCCCAAACCCTCTTAACCATCTCATGGAACCCTTCTCTATGTAACCAGCCAAGTTCAAATTTGAACGGCCTCTTACAAACAGATCGGGGGTTACCAGTAGTTAGGAGGATAGGAGCATGGTCTCACAATTTTTCAATACGTTCTAGTGCGCGGACAGACACCATAGGGTATTTATCTTCCCATTCGGTATCCATCAACACGCGATCTAGCTTTTCGTATGTGGGTTCAGGCAAGCTGTTGGCCCAAGTAAACTGTCGACCGGACATAAACACCTCTCTCAAGTCAAGGCTATCAATGACAGCATTAAACAAGAAAGGCCAATGTCCATCAAAATGACCTTTACTTTTTTCATGAGGAAATCTTAGTAAATTAAAATCACCTCCGATCAAAATCGGATAGGGATTATCTTTAGTAAGATTTACCAACTCACGTAAAAAGTCAGCCTTAAAAGCGTCTTGGGCAGCACCATACACGGCAACCAGACTCCACATGAAACCATCAGCTTTATTCTGAATGTCGAGCTTAATGTGATACTCGCCATCAGAACTAGCTAGAACAGTCATGGTGTCTATGCGGACGCCAAGTAAAATGCCACCAGACCTACCACGAGGGGGGCGAGAAAACCACTGAAAGTTAATCCCGCCTGATAAACGGTCGAGTAAACTCTGTGAGAAATTCCGCCTACCTGTCTCGGATATTGCAATAAAATCTAAATCATAATCTCTACAACCGTCGGCGATGTGAGAATGCTTAGCCAAGTCTCCAAGACCTCTGCTATTCCGAAACATGCCATTCATTGAGAAACTATTTTAGATTTAGAACCCTTGCAAAATCTACGAGACTTCTTCCCACCGAAGACCGAGACCCACGTGTCGAAGCTTTTAGGTCATAGACTCGAACTAAGCTCCGAGTGTTCTAAGTCAACTTCGAGATATTACCAATGATAGCCGAGAGAAGCTGACCATCTAGGATGTCATCATCTTCATCATCTACTATCACAGACATTTCAGGCCCCGTGGAGACGTTCGGAACAACCGTTAAACGGTCAAGTTCCGTCTGTCTCAACACATCAACCGAAACCGAGATCTCATCGGATGTATTACCCAAAGAGACCCCAAGGGTACTCAAATTAGAAGCAATACGCGAATTAGAAAAAAGAAGTAAAAGACTTGGACATATGCTTAGTACCTGCCGTGTCGAGATTAATCTCCGCCTTTCGTCGCATGGCCCTCTGCATGACATCCTCATCCGTGACCCCGGTCCCATCCTCTGCAAGCGCATACCTCCCACTCCTCCGCACCGTCGGCTGAGCAACAGGTGGGATACTAGTGGGACGAGGCTGCTGCAAGGCGGGGACCGGCGATGGAGAACTCGAGGGCGGAGAAGACGCTGAGGAGGCGGGCGTCGAGTCAATCGATGCAGGGGTAGAAGGCGGTGTAGCCCCCGCAACGAACCAGACCGCGGTGGAGAAGTCTCTGTAGGCGTGGGCGTAGCCGACGCCATGCAAGGAGACCCCTCCTCCGTCGTCGTCTCCAGGCGTGTCGAAGAAGACTGCTGCGGTGGTGTGGATGTCGGAGCCGGCCGGTGCTGCTCCTCACGTGGCGAGGCCGGCTGGAACGCATGCGATGGCGGCGCGCTCGGCTGCTGCTGCGCCGCGGGAAGCGTGTCCGGCTGCAGCACCTACACCGTCTGCGAGGCAGGCTGCAGCTGCCCCGTCGCGTGGGCCGAACCCGGCTGCTGCAGCTGCGTCGTCGGCAAGGCAGACTGCAGCTGCGTCGCGCGGGCCGAACCCGCCTGCTGTTGCATGCCCACCGTGGCCACTGCCTGCTAGTGCTGTAGCGACAAAACCGGCGACGCCGTCTGCAGCGGCTATGAAGCCAGCCCCAACGCCGGCGTGGTCAGACCTGCAAGCGACCGCTGCGACACCGTCGACACGGCCTCCTGCCGTGTCAACGATGGAGAACCAGCTGCGCCATAGGGAGCGTCTCACCTCGCCGAAGCTCCGATCCCGTCTGAGTCGAAGTAGGAGACGGAACCGGTGCCACCTGCTGCGTAGTCGAAGTAGCGGAGCGCGAAGGAGCGGGTCGGGTACGCCCTTGCATGAAGGTGCGGACTCGTGACGGAGAAGAAGACCGAGCAGCTACCGGAGGAGAAGCCACCAAGTGAGGTGACACCGTCCTAGCACGAGCCACTATCTCCCTCCCTCTATCAGTTCACGGTGAATGGTTGAAAGGGGTCAAAGCCACCTGAGCAACCGGCACCGCAGAAACACCAGCAGAATCAGAAGGCGCCTGACCATCAACCTCCATATTAGCTGTCCCCGGCGCCGCATCCGCTGCGTCATCCCGAAATCCCTCCTCCTCAAAGCCGTGGGAGCCGTCATCCCCCTCTTCGTCCTTCCAGAAAAAAGGACGGAAGCACGGGTCTGTCTTAAACCCCTCTACCTCTCGACGAAAGCGAAACTTATAACCATTCATCTGCAGCAAAGCTATGACCTCAAGGCAGCCATTATCCTTCTCCAGCCACGAAGGGTCTCGCATGGCAACAAGAACACGAATAATCCCCTGGTACCTGAGGGCAAACAAATCAACATCCATAGTAGTACCAATAAGAGAACCCACTGCCCAAAGACCCGGAAAATGTCTCACAGAGTCGTGAACACCATCTACATGTACCCAAACTGGCTTCATCACAAACTCCGGAAGAACATCCTGATGTACCCATGAAGAAACAAGAGCATGTGCATTAATCTTGGGTACACTCATCTGCATGCCATCGATCCTCGATAAGTGCTCAGCTGTAGGGATCCCAACAAGAAAAGAATTAGCACCATGAGGTACCGCTGCCCACTTCCAAGAGGGATTGCCTGGACACATACGAGCCATCAAACTTTGGATATCCTCCGCGGTGACAGCTCCCTCTCCAGAAACCTGCACCAAAGCTGTAGGTGCTCCCGAAGCTATGGCCTCGAGGCTTATAAACCGAGTCCGGAAGCTGAATATCAAGCGTGGCATCATTCCCACAGCCAACAAAAAAACTCGTGGGTCTCGGCAACTTCAGGACTGGGCATCGGATGGTCGGGTGTGCCCCCGAATCGCAAACCAAACAGTAATGAGGAACCTTAGAGTCTTTCGTAGCATGAGTATTCACAGCGCATTTCCAACAGTGCCCCACCTTCTTCTGCTTCACCACCGGTGCCTCAGGAACAGGGACAACCATAGGCGCCTGCAAAGGAATCAGAGTAGACTCAGAAGTGGCCACTAAGGTCGGCTGTCCCATGGGCATCGGCGCGGCCTGCCCCATAGGCGGCACGGTCGCATCCCACGGGCGGCGCATGCTGCCCCATAGGAGTCACGGTCTGCCCCCGGCGTTAGCACTCTTCTTCTTCCTTCTCTTCTTGACCTGTCCAGGTTGTGGCGGTGGCTGTTGATGCATAACCTGTTGCACGGGCGGCTGAGCCATATTATGTTGTCCGAGCACCGGATACTGGTAAGGAACTTGGTACTGATGATACTGCTGCTGCGGTAAGAACTGCATCGGAGGCACCGGCATACGCATAGGCGGGCGATACCCCGACGGCGGTCTCACAGGCGGCGCTGCCGGCCTAGGAGCAGCAGGTGTAGGCTGCGGCATAGGAGTCCCCGTCGGCCACCTTGAAACCCCGGGGGACCCAAGTACGGGGGTCCGGCAACAGCAGCAGCAGCAACCGCGGGCGGAGCCGCTCCTGGCGCGGCCGGCGCAGGTGGAGGCGCAGCTAGCGGCGCTCCAGGCGGCACAGACGAGCGCGAGGGCCCGGCCATCTCCACCCCCGAGCTTCTCCCGACCAGGGCTTGGAGGAACGTGCGACGAGAATCAGGGCGTGACGAAGCAACGCGATCGACGACGGGAAGAGGTCCGGCGGCGGCGCGACAATGGTGATCTGCAGAGCTCGAGGGAGAGTTACGTATCGCATGATGGCTTGGTCGATCGTGATCGAGACCAGCCTTACGCATACGATCACAGAGACGATTGGGCCGTGTCGCCAACTGAAGGCCCAGGACAGCCCTGCCGAAACCGGCCCACTGCGAATGAGCTGCCGATTCCGCGCCGATGATTTCGAATCGCGGCCGCGTCTGCTCCCCGATCGTCGTCTCCAGCGACGGCACCGCGGACCGCTCAGCCTGCTGCCTCGGCTCCTCGACGGCATCCACGCGCACGCCACGCCGCCTCCACGCCGCATCGACGAAGTCCGCGAAGACCGCGAGGCGGCGTGACCCGTCGCTGCGGGAGAGGCCCCTTCCAACCCTTCAACCGAATCCGGGGCTTGGGCAGCCGGAGTCCAGGCGGCGAGGCCGACGCCGGTCTCGCACGAACCGAGAGCATCTCCGAGCGTTCCGGCGACAAAGATCTTGGCCTCACCTCTACAGTGGTCTTCAGCCGATCCCGCCACCGTCGTCTTGCGTTCCCATGACCGCGAGCCCGCCGTGGGAAACCCAATCTTGGACCAGAACTCGTCTAGCAGCTCGCCATTGCTGCGATCATCCTTTTGGCCAATGGGTAGCACACGAGGAACATCATCCATACCACGTAACGCCACCTCCTCCGCCAACGAAACCTCGCCCTCCTCCTCATCCAGCACTCCAAAACGCGAACCAGATCCGAGGGAGGACACCACCGGCTTCAACACGGGGCAGATGGGCGGCAGGAGCAGCCTCCGCCGCGGCCGCCGCGTCGGCGGCGTCTCCCAGGTCGCCGTGGATCCGTCCATCCCCGCGGGATCAGCGCATTTTAGTTCGTGCGTACCTACCTCCTTCCTTGAATGAACCCTGAAATCCGTGGACACAACCAACCCTCGTCAGCCCGGTGCATAGACAAACCAATCAGAAAATCGGTGTACTCTTCTTTGTGATCCTTTTGGTAGAAGTACATTAGGGTACGATGATAAAGTAGAGGAATATCCAAACCATATTAATGCTTTTAGCTTGTCGTTCAAGAACATATTCTCCTAATTATTGCACTCTTTAGAATGCTATATTTTCCTCCTCCATTCGCCAAAACTGGAATAGAGTTCGAGCATGGCGCTTCCTCTTGACATGCTCCTGCACCATGTGCCACTAGGGCTGAATCCCCTAGTAATTTATGCGGTGTCTGTAAGAGGACAGGTGTTTTGGCCATAGGTGATTGGTGCTAAACATTGTTTGTCACAAAAGCGTCGTTAAGGTATTGGAGTCTTCCTAATCAAATGTGACATTCGGAAGAGATTTAGTTGGTCGTAGGCTTGCGTCATGAGATGTTTTGATACAACATTTGGCTTTGGTTCTTATGATGGAAGGGACAGATGAATTTCGTGAAATCTATTTGAGAATGGTAAACTATACGCGAACTCCATGTATAGAGCCTTAATACAACTAGAGGTCCTGGCCCTTCTCAGTACTAGCTTCTTTGTGCCACCGATCTTTCGAGATCGTGGTGGCAGACATCTTCTGGTCTACGCCGCTGACTTCCTGGTCGCTGCTTCTACAAGCACCTGGGTTTTTTTTCAAGCTTTCTCCGACACGAGATTTGTTATGTCGGAGGCCTAGAGGCGGCATCAAGCTTTGTTCACAGTGCGTCGTCGAGGGATGTAGAAGGAGGATGGTGTTGAAATCTTCAAGGGCTTACATTTTATTTCTTTTGCTTGTAAGGATGTTCTTGTAAGGGCTGGTTTTGGATAATATATTGTGTCTTTTCACAACAAAGAAACATCATCGACTAAATAATCTATTAACAATCATCAACCACAATATAAAGAACACCAAAAGTAAAAGAAATTGCAAATAATCAAACGCAAGCCACCATCGATATGGTATTTTTTGCAAATGGTTCAATAGTCACAAGTCTCCAAATTTATGATGTTTTTGATGCATCCAGGCGATAGTCAATTTAACATAACATTTGTGATGGCTATAGCCTATAGTATCACGATTTTGACAATCGTATAAGATGAATGTCTAATTGTCTATAAGACCTGAAATTTTGTTTTAAAACATACTAGGCACATTAAAAGAAAATCCACCCAAAAGAAGTGCAAATACACAGGACCAGCGCTAACTAATAAACACCATATATATATATATATATATGAGCGAAAAGGACATATAATCCAAACTCGTATAAATACAAATACAAATACAAATGAAAAACACTTGCTGATGGCCGTGCCTTGTGTGAGTAATTAAGGTGAAGGTCACGAGTTCTAACACTAACCCACAAAGTACTTTAATGTGCATGATGTGAATACTCGTAGATATAGAGTCTCCCTACGACCGTACGTATATAGTTCGTATGATGCAACATTTCACACTTCGAAAATGTCTAATGAAATGCTGCAGACACCCCTAGCTAAATGTCTGAATAAAAGAAACAATAAGCTTAGCAGAGCACCGTTGGAGACACCGGGAGAGGGCATGGCGTCGAAACGAGCTTTAAGCCTTTACCTAGGGCGCCCTGGAGACTTGGACCCTACGGACTCGCGCACCGCGCGCGGCTGTCGCCTTCGTCTCCGCGAGCTCGGCTTTCACCTTGCGTAGCTCCACCCGCAGCGCTTCGGCGTCCCTCAGCCTGTCCTCGAGCTCCAGAGCGTACTCCAGCGAAAACACCACCTCATTCACCGTCTGCGCGAAGCATTCATGCATCGAGACAGACAACCGCCATGTCAATTCAGATTAACAAATGACGTTCGAATCGGGACTCGCATGATTGAACGGATCGTGGATAGGTAGCTGATCGAATTCACCTGGAGCAGCGACACGTAGCTAGAGGCGACGACGTCGGCCGGCCTGGACGCCGCGTGCTCGCGCTGCCGCGCCGGCGTGACGATGCCCTGCAGACGCTCCCTCGCCGCCTTCCAGCCGCCCGCCGTGTCCTCGTCATCCTGGCGCTCCTGCTTCGCTGACTTCCCATGTTTGCTTGTGGAGGTCCGTGCCTTTCGGAGATGGGGGGAGAAGCCCGGCGGGCAAGAGAGATACGCCGAGCTCTCGCCGTTCGAACGTTGCTCCGGCAGCTTACGCTTATTCTTCCCGAACGACGACGGCACACGAGGCGACACATCGGAGTCTGGATCGCTCTTGACCGTCACCTGCCCAGCTGTGAAGCGCTCTGGGGTGTTCAGTAGTGCAGCTCGAGGAGTCGGTGGCGATGGTGCCCTGATGATCTTGGCTTCGGCCATGCTGCTGCCGTGGAGATACGTGGTAAGATCGATCGGGGAATCGCCCCTCGCGCGCAGCAGGGTCGACGCCACGTCCTTCTCCAGGCCGGTGAGTGCAGGGTCGGAGTTGGCGGACCTGAAAGCCTTCCCCCATTGCACTGGGCACGGCCACGGCGCCGACGACGATAGGAAGAAGAACTCCTTCTTCCACCCCGCGTTCGTGGCCTTCATCGGGCTGAAGAGCAAGCCCGCGCCGGTCGCGTCCTTGCCGCGGAAGGAGTAGAGCTTGTGCTGGAACGCGCACAGCGCGAAGAAGTGCCGGAACACGGGCAGAGACGGCGGCACGGCGGCGAAGTGGGAGAGCACGACGAACCCCGCCAGGGCGCGCCAGCCGTTGGGCGCGACTTGGCCCGGGGCGATCCCGAAGTGGTCGAGCACCGCGGCGAAGAAGGGGTGCATGGGCAGGCGCATCCCGGCCTCAAGCCCGTCGACGAACACACAGACGGACCCTGGCGGCGGCGGCGCGCGTGGTGACCGGTCGCCGGCCAGGACCGGGGTGAAGCCGTCGGGGATGGAGTACTTCCTGCAGATGGCTCTCAGGGTTTCTTCGCTGCGCACCCGCGAGGCGACCCGCCAGGGTGAGACGTCGTAGTCCTCGTCGGCTCTAGCGCGGGGAGCTCGGAAGTGGTCATCCGACGTCCAGGAAGACGGGGTCCAGGAGGCGGATGCCATGGCGCGCGCGGCGGTGGTTGCTCTGCTGCTGTTTCGCTGTGGTAAGATGGTACCTAACGAGATGGCAAGGAAGTGGTGTGGTGTACGCGCGGGGGAAGCAATTTGTTCTCCGCTCCAAAGGAGTGTCTATTTTTTCACTTACCCACTGAACTAATTTCAGACTCACTTCACTGCTTGATTCAGAACTTCAGCGACTGGTGTTATCCAAACATTGGTTTTGTAATCTTTAACCCTTTTGCTTCGAGATTGTTGTCATAAGAAAGTATCCACTCCGTATTACTTCAGATACTAGAAAGACCTCGCGCGCGTTGCCGCGCGATGTCCACATGTTGGTTTGTGTATTTCGACTTTGGATGCATGCCATGATTCCATTCCTTATTTAGTCAAGTGTAACGGAGGAAGTAAAAAAAATGAGGAAGATTTATGACGAAACACACTACTGAATTTACATTTGTGGGTGGAAGTCGTGAAAAGAAAATAATATGTTAATGGGATTTGCTAAGTTTCAGCTAGCTGAGACGTAGCTTATATCTCAGTCACGTGCTCTTGCTTTGGATTTTGTTTCTAAAGATTACTGCTATTTATATTTTGTTTAGGTCCGCGTCGAAACAAGCCGATGTAATTCGACCGAGATATAAGTTAAGTTTCAGTCGATTGAGCGTTAGAGACACCCTATGTTAATAACATAACTACAGTACATAAATATGGTACTTCCTCTCCTCACTACTATCTTCGTCATACAAACATATCACTACTTGATATTAGAGCATCTCCACCGGCATATACAAACAAGCCGTGTGCATCTATTGATACTGAGGCTGGGACTATGCTCCATTGTCGAAAAAAAATATCACTACTTGATATTAGAGCATCTCCACCGGTGGTCCCGATAGCGTTTGGGGGCCGATAGTGAAAATGGGCTTACACCGGTGGCGTCCCAAACGGCGCCATCTAGTTTTCGAGCCCAATAGAAGAATCGGCAACCCCGTGCCGGCCCCTTGGCGAAGGGCGCAAATCGGGCGCGCCGGCGCCTCGCGACACGACGGTTTTCGCGGGTGGCGGGTGGGGGCGCCTTGTCAACGAGAGGACGCGATGGTTCGCATCGGAAACGACGCGGGGAGGTTGGTCGTCGGCGTTAATGGCCTCCCGCGCGGTAAGCCAAGCGGCGACGAGGGCGGTGACTAGCCACGTGGCGTCCACCTACCTTACCCACGCTCCTTCAATGCGCGTCAGCCGCCTCCCTTAAAACCCCACCGGCGCGTACTACTCTATGTTCCCCGCCTTCCAACCCTAGCCGTCGTCCAACCACCGCGCAAACCTCCCACGCACCCAC
The DNA here is from genome assembly GCF_022539505.1 of Lolium rigidum. Lineage (NCBI taxonomy): Eukaryota > Viridiplantae > Streptophyta > Magnoliopsida > Poales > Poaceae > Lolium > Lolium rigidum. The sequence continues at coordinate 20,383,872 of NC_061508.1, forward strand.
CGACGATGGCACACAACGATGAGGCCGGCGGCATCAGCGGTGGCTTGCTCCGCTCGTTGCAGCTCAGCCTCGATGAGGCCGATTTACTGTACTGGTGCAATAAACTGCCGCACGGCTGTCACGTCTCCAACTCTGGCTTCGCCGTGCCGCCGTCGCCACCGGTAGGACCGCAGATGCGAGCCCTCGCGAGGGAACGGCGGAGCCTAATGACGCCGACGGAGAGGAACTTGCCGGACAACGTGGTCGACAACCCGGCCTGGCTGCGGCGTTTTGAAGATGAGCGCGCCGTCGAGCTCGCGCGGGCGGCCGACCGCTTGCGCGGCCGCTTCAACACCATCGGCCACCGTGCTTGGTGGTACGGCCGCGACATCGACACCACGCTTCGCCAGTACGACTTTCGCCAGCGCGTCCGCGGCGACAGGCCACGCGACCCGCTGTACTTCCTGCAGGCGGCGTGCATGGCGACGGCGGCGCCGACTCTACAGAGGGCGCCGGAAAGGACCACGGTGTCCGGAAGCTCGCGCACCGGATCGTCGCCAGCCGTCGCTCGCACGCGCTCGGCCACGCCCGCGCCTCCTTCCGGAGGCGTCGTCATCCGCGACGAGGCGAGGAGCGCGTCCTCTGCTCCGGCCCGTCGGACGACGAGGTCAGGCCGCCACCGCCGTGTCAAGGAGGAGGACGCCGCGGCCTCGCCACAACTTCCGCCGGCGAAGAAGAAACAATGGTGGGAGAAGGAGGCAAAGACGCAGGCGGCCCTCCGTGGTGACGACGACGGGGAGGAATTCGCCGGCCTAAACTTCATGGTTGGCCGCTCTGTCGATGAGGACTACCGGCAGATTATGCTGGACCCGCGGCAGGCAGCGGTGTGGTCCGCCAGGGATGACGGAGCCAACTTCGTCGACCTCGCCGTACCATCGGAGCAGCAACAGGAGAAGGCCGACGAGGAGGAGGCCGGCGAGGACGGAAGCTGGTCCTTCGGGGCATCCAGCGACGATGGCGACGACCTGGACTTCAGTGCCTTCGACTCCCGGCGCCGCTAGATGTTTTTTTTAGTTTTTTAGTTTAAATTCGTGTTAAATTTGTACGAGTTTTGTTCGAATTCTTATAAATATCGTTTTAAAAATTTGATTTTAACTTTCAAAATCTATCGGGGCCGCCGGTTTGGGGGTACCGGTGTGGGAGCAGCATCCTGGTACGCGTACAGCACGCGTCCGTTGGGAACCCCAAGAGGAAGGTGTGATGCGTACGGCGGCAAGTTTTCCCTCAGAAAGAAACCAAGGTTTATCGAACCAGGAGGAGCCAAGAAGCACGTTGAAGGTTGATGGCGGCGAGATGTAGTGCGGCGCAACACCAGGGATTCCGGCGCCAACGTGGAACCTGCACAACACAACCAAAGTACTTTGCCCCAACGAAACAGTGAGGTTGTCAATCTCACCGGCTTGCTGTAACAAAGGATTAGATGTATAGTGTGGATGATGATTGTTTGCAGAAAACAGTGAAACAAGTATTGCAGTAGATTGTATTCGATGTAAAAGAATGGACCGGGGTCCACAGTTCATTAGAGGTGTCTCTCCCATAAGATAAATAGCATGTTGGGTGAACAAATTACAGTCGGGCAATTGAAAAATAGAGAGGGCATAACAATGCACATACATGATATGATGAATATTGTGAGATCTAATTGGGCATTACGACAAAGTACATAGACCGCTATCCAGCATGCATCTATGCCTAAAAAGTCCACCTTCAGGTTATCATCCGAACCCCTTCCAGTATTAAGTTGCAAAACAATAGACAATTGTATTAAGTATGGTGCGTAATGTAATCAATAACTACATCCTCGGACATAGCATCAATGTTTTATCCCTAGTGGCAACAGCACATCCACAACCTTAGAACTTTCTTCACATCGTCCCAGATTTAATGGAGGCATGAACCCACTATCGAGCATAAATACTCCCTCTTGGAGTTAAGAGCAAAAACTTGGCCAGAGCCTCTACTAATAACGGAGAGCATGCAAGATCGTAAACAACACATAGGTAATAGATTGATAAGCAACGTAACATAGTATTCTCTATCCATCGGATCCCGACAAACACAACATATAGAATTACAGATAGATGATCTTGATCATGTTAGGCAGCTCACAAGATCCGACAATGAAGCACATGAGGAGAAGACAACCATCTAGCTACTGCTATGGACCCATAGTCCAGGGGTGAACTACTCACTCATCACTCCGGAGGCGACCATGGCGGTGAAGAGTCCTCCGGGAGATGAATCCCCTCTCCGGCAGGGTGCCGGAGGTGATCTCCAGAATCCCCGAGATGGGATTGGCGGCGGCGGCGTCTCGCAAGGATTTCCGTATCGTGGCTCTCGGTATCGGGGGTTTCGCGACGAAGGCTTTAAGTAGGCGGAAGGGCAACGCGGGGGCCACACGAGGGCCCCACACGCCGGGCCGGCGCGGCCGGGGCTTGGGCCGCGCCGCCCTGTTGTGTCGGCGCCTCGTGGCCCCACTTCCTTTCCCCTTCGGTCTTCTGGAAGCTTCGTGCAAAAATAGGACCCTGGGCGTTGATTTCGTCCAATTCCGAGAATATTTCCTTTGTAGGATTTCTGAAACCAAAAACAGCAGAAAACAAGCAATCGGCTCTTCGGCATCTCGTTAATAGGTTAGTGCCGGAAAATGCATAAATACGACATATAATGTGCATAAAACATGTAGATATCATCAATAATGTGGCATGGAACATAAGAAATTATCGATACGTCGGAGACGTATCAGCATCCCCAAGCTTAGTTCCTGCTCGTCCCGAGCGATGTAAACGATAACAAAGATAATTTCTGGAGTGACATGCCATCATAACCTTGATCATACTATTGTAAGCATATGTAATGAATGCAGCGATCAAAACAATGGTAATGACATGAGTAAACAACTGAATCATAAAGCAAAGACTTTTCATGAATAGTACTTAAAGACAAGCATCAATAAGTCTTGCATAAGAGTTAACTCATAAAGCAATAAATCAAAGTAAAGGTATTGAAGCAACACAAAGGAAGATTAAGTTTCAGCGGTTGCATTCAACTTGTAACATGTATATCTCATGGATAATTGTCAACATAGAGTAATATAACAAGTGCAATATGTAAGTATGTAGGAATCAATGCATAGTTCACACAAGTGTTTGCTTCTTGAGGTGGAGAGAGGTAGGTGAACTGACTCAACATAAAAGTAAAAGAAAGGTCCTTCAAAGAGGAAAGCATCGATTGCTATATTTGTGCTAGAGCTTTTATTTTGAAAACAAGAAACAATTTTGTCAACGGTAGTAATAAAGCATATGTATCATGTAAATTATATCTTACAAGTTGCAAGCCTCATGCATAGTATACTAATAGTGCCCGCACCTTGTCCTAATTAGCTTGGACTACGGGATCATCGCAATACACATGTTTTAACCAAGTGTCACAAAGGGGTACCTCTATGCCGCCTGTACAAAGGTCTAAGGAGAAAGCTCGCATTTTGGATTTCTCGCTTTTGATTATTCTCAACTTAGACATCCATACCGGGACAATATAGACAACAGATAATGGACTCCTCTTTAATGCATAAGCATGTAGCAACAATTAGTGTTCTCATATGAGATTGAGGATATATGTCCAAAACTGAAACTTCCACCATGATTCATGGCTTTAGTTAGCGGCCCAATGTTCTTCGCTAACAATATGCATGCTCTAACCATTAAAGTGGTAGATCTCCCTTACTTCAGACAAGACGGACATGCATAGCAACTCACATGATATTCAACAAAGAGTAGTTGATGGCGTCCCCAGAAGCATGGTTATCGCACAACAAGCAACTTAATAAGAGATAAAGTGCATAAGTACATATTCAATACCACAATAGTTTTTAGGCTATTTGTCCCATGAGCTATATATTGTAATGGTAGAGAATAGAAATTTTAAAGGTAGCACTCAAGCAATTTACTTTGGAATGGCGGAGAAATACCATGTAGTAGGTAGGTATGGTGGACACAAATAGCATAGTGGTTGGCTCAAGGATTTGGATGCATGAGAAGTATTCCCTCTCGATACAAGGTTTAGGCTAGCAAGGTTATTTGAAACAAACACAAGGATGAACCGGTGCAGCAAAACTCACATAAAAGACAAATTGTAAACATTATAAGACTCTACACCGTCTTCCTTGTTGTTCAAAACTCAATACTAGAAATTATCTAGACTTTAGAGAGACCAAATATGCAAACCAAATTTAGCAAGCTCTAGGTGTTTCTTCATTAATAGGTGCAAAGTATATGATGCAAGAGCTTAAACATGAGCACAACAATTGCCAAGTATCAAATTATTCAAGACATTTTAGAATTACTACATGTAGCATTTCCCGATTCCAACCATATAACAATTTAACGAAGAAGATTCAACCTTCGCCATGAATACTATGAGTAAAGCCTAAGGACATATTTGTCCATATGCAACAGCGGAGCGTGTCTCTCTCCCACACAATGAATGCTAGGATCCATTTTATTCAAACAAAAACAAAAACAAAAACAAACCGACGCTCCAAGCAAAGCACATAAGATGTGACGGAATAAAAATATAGTTTCAGGGGAGGAACCTGATAATGTTGTCGATGAAGAAGGGGATGCCTTGGGCATCCCCAAGCTTAGACACTTGAGTCTTCTTAGAATATGCAGGGGTGAACCACCGGGCATCCCCAAGCTTAGAGCTTTCACTCTCCTTGATCATATTGTATCATCCTCCTCTCTTGATCCTTGAAAACTTCCTCCACACCAAACTCGAAACAACTCATTAGAGGGTTAGTGCACAATAAAAATTAACATGTTCAGAGGTGACACAATCATTATTAACACTTCTGGACATTGCACAAAGCTACTGGACATTAATGGAACAAAGAGATTCATCCATCATAGCAAAAGAGGCAATGCGAAATAAAAAGGCAGAATCTGTCAAAACAGAACAGTCCGTAAGGATGGATTTTATTGAGGCACCAGACTTGCTCAAATGAAAATTCCCAAATTGAATGAAAGTTGCGTACATATCTGAGGATCACGCACGTAAATTGGCATATTTTTCTGAGCTACCTACAGAGGGGCAGGTCGAAATTCGTGACAGCAAAGAAATCTGTTTCTGCGCAGCAATCCAAATCTAGTATGAACCTTACTATCAAAGACTTTACTTGGCACAACAATGCATAAAACTAAGATAAGGAGAGGTTGCTACAGTAGTAAACAACTTCCAAGACTCAAATATAAAACAAAAGTACTGTAGTAAAAACATGGGTTGTCTCCCATAAGCGCCTTTCTTTAACGCCTTTCTGCTAGGCGCAGAAAGTGTATATCAAGTATTATCAAGAGATGGAGCATTGAATTAATAACTTGTTCTAATAATAGAATCAAAAGGTAACTTCATTCTCTTTCTAGGGAAGTGCTCCATACCTTTCTTGAGAGGAAATTGATATTTAATATTACCTTCCTTCATATCAATGATATCTCCAACAGTTCGAAGAAAAGGTCTTCCCAATATGATGGGACAAGATGCATTGCATTCAATATCCAAGACAACAAAATCAACGGGGACAAGGTTATTGTTAACGGTAATGCGAACATTATCAATTCTCCCCAAAGGTTTCTTTATAGCATTATCAACAAGATTAACATCCAAATAACAATTTTTCAATGGTGGCAAGTCAAGCATATTATAGATTTTCTTAGGCATAACGGAAATACTTGCACCAAGATCACATAAAGCATTACAATCAAAATTATTGACCTTCATCTTAATGATGGGCTCCCAAACATCCTCTAGCTTTCTAGGAATAGAAGTTTCAAGTTTTAGTTTCTCCTCTCTAGCTTTTATGAGAGCATTTGTAATATGTTTTGTGAAAGCCAAGTTTATAGCACTAGCATTAGGACTCTTAGCAAGTTTTTGTAAGAACTTTATAACTTAAGAGATGTGGCAATCATCAAAATCCAAACCATTATAATCTAAAGCAATGGGATCATCATCCCCAATGTTGGAAAAAATTTCAGCGAGTTTTATCACGAGCGGTTTCGACGGTTTAGCGGTTTCGAGCGGTTTTGCGGGCTTTGCACTAGGAGTAGAAACATTGCCAACACCAATTATTTTACCATTGATAGTAGGAGGTGCAGCAACATGTGAATCATTAACATTACTAGTGGTGGTAATAGTCCAAACTTTAGCTACATTATTCTCTTTAGCGAGTTTTTCATTTTCTTCTCTTTCCCACCTAGCATGCAATTCGGCCATCAATCTTATATTCTCATTAATTCTAACTTGGATGGCATTTGCTGTAGTAACAATTTTATTTTCAATATCCCTATTAGGCATAACTTTCGATTTCAAAAGATCAACATCAGAGGCAAGACTATCAACCTTAGAAGCGAGAATATCAATTTTATTGAGCTTTTCCTCAACAGATTTGTTAAAAGCGGTTTGTGTACTAATAAATTCTTTAAGCATAGCTTCAAGTCCAGGGGTGTGTTCCTATTATTGTTGTAAGAATTCCCATAAGAATTAGCATAACCGTTACCATTATTATAAGGATATGGCCTAAAGTTATTACTAGAATTGTTCAGATAAGCATTGTTGTTGAAATTATTATTTTTAATGAAGTTTACATCAACATGTTCTTCTTGGGCAACCAATGAAGCTAACGGAACATTATTAGGATCAACATTAGTCCTATCATTCACAAGCATAGACATAATAGCATCAATCTTATCACTCAAGGAAGAGGTTTCTTCGACAGAATTTACCTTCTTACCTTGTGGAGCTCTTTCCGTGTGCCATTCAGAGTAATTAATCATCATATTATCAAGGAGCTTTGTTGCTTCACCAAGAGTGATGGACATAAAGGTACCTCCAGCGGCTGAATCCAATAGGTTTCGCGAAGAAAAGTTCAGTCCTGCATAAAAGGTTTGGATGATCATCCAAGTAGTCAGTCCATGGGTTGGGCAATTTTTAACCAAAGATTTCATTCTTTCCCAAGCTTGTGCAACATGCTCATTATCCAATTGTTTAAAATTTATTATGCTACTTCTCAAAGATATAATTTTAGCAGGGGATAATATCTACCAATAAAAGCATCCTTGCATTTAGTCCATGAATCAATACTATTCTTAGGCGGAGATAGCAACCAATCTTTAGCTCTTCCTCTTAATGAGAAAGGAAACAATTTTAATTTTATAATGTCACCATCTACATCTTTATACTTTTGCATTTCACACAATTCAACAAAGTTATTGAGATGGGCAGCAGCATCATCGGAACTAACACCGAGAAAATTGCTCTCGCATAACAAGATTCGAGTAAAGCGGGTTTAATTTCAAAGAATTCTCATTGTAGTAGCGAGGTGGAGCAATAGGTGTGCATAAGAAATCATTATTATTTGTGGTTGTGAAGTCACACAACTTAGTATTTTCAGGAGTGGCCATTTTAGCAGTAGTAAATAAAGCAAACTAGATAAAGTAAATGCAAGTAACTAATTTTTGTGTGTTTTTGATATAGAGTGCAAGACAGTAAAATAAAGTAAAGCTAGCAACTAATTTTTTTGTGTTTCGGTATAATGCAGCAAACAAGTAAGTAAATAAAATAAAGCAAGACAAAACAAAGTAAAGAGATTGGATTGTGGAGACTCCCCTTGCAGCGTGTCTTGATCTCCCCGGCAATGGCGCCAGAAAAAGAGCTGCTGGCGTGTAGTTGACGTGCGAGTTAGAAATCTTTGCGGTGTAGCTTTTCTTCAGTACCCCGGCAACGGCGCCAGAAAAAGAGCTTGATACGCGTACAGCACGCGTCCGTTGGGAACCCCAAGAGGAAGGTGTGATGCGTACGGCGGCAAGTTTTCCCTCAGAAAGAAACCAAGGTTTATCGAACCGGGAGGAGCCAAGAAGCACGTTGAAGGTTGATGGCGGCGAGATGTAGTGCGGCGCAACACCGGGGATTCCGGCGCCAACGTGGAACCTGCACAACACAACCAAAGTACTTTGCCCCAACGAAACAGATGAGGTTGTCAATCTCACCGGCTTGCTGTAACAAAGGATTAGATGTATAGTGTGGATGATGATTGTTTGCAGAAAACGGTGAAACAAGTATTGCGATGGGTGTATTCGATGTAAAAGAATGGACCGGGGTCCACAGTTCACTAGAGGTGTCTCTCCCATAAGATAAATAGCATGTTGGGTGAACAAATTACGGTCGGGCAATTGACAAATAGAGAGGGCATAACAATGCACATACATGATATGATGAATATTGTGAGATTTAATTGGGCATTACGACAAAGTACATAGACCGCTATCCAGCATGCATCTATGCCTAAAAAGTCCACCTTCAGGTTATCATCCGAACCCCTTCCAGTATTAAGTTGCAAAACAACAGACAATTGCATTAAGTATGGTGCGTAATGTAATCAATAACTACATCCTCGGACATAGCATCAATGTTTTATCCCTAGTGGCAACAGCACATCCACAACCTTAGAACTTTCATCACTTGTCCCGATTTAATGGAGGCATGAACCCACTATCGAGCATAAATACTCCCTCTTGGAGTTAAGAGCAAAAATTTGGCCAGAGCCTCTACTAATAACGGAGAGCATGCAAGATCGTAAACAACACATAGGTAATAGATTGATAATCAACATAACATAGTATTCTCTATCCATCGGATCCCGACAAACACAACATATAGAATTACAGATAGATGATCTTGATCATGTTAGGCAGCTCACAAGATCCGACAATGAAGCACATGAGGAGAAGACAACCATCTAGCTACTGCTATGGACCCATAGTCCGGGGGTGAACTACTCACTCATCACTCCGGAGGCGACCATGGCGGTGAAGAGTCCTCCGGGAGATGAATCCCCTCTCCGGCGGGGTGCCGGAGGTGATCTCCAGAATCCCCCGAGATGGGATTGGCGACGGCGGCGTCTCAGTAAGGATTTCCGTATCGTGGCTCTCGGTGCGGGGGTTTCGCGACGAAGGCTTTAAGTAGGCGGAAGGGCAACGCGGGGGCACACGAGGGCCCCACACGCCGAGCCGGCGCGGCCAGGGCTTGGGCCGCGCCGCCCTGTTGTGTCGGCGCCTCGTGGCCCCACTTCCTTTCCCCTTCGGTCTTCTGGAAGCTTCGTGCAAAAATAGGACCCTGGGCGTTGATTTCGTCCAATTCCGAGAATATTTCCTTTGTAGGATTTCCGAAACCAAAAACAGCAGAAAACGACAAGCGGCTCTTCGGCATCTCGTTAATAGGTTAGTGCCGGAAAATGCATAAATACGACATATAATGTGCATAAAACATGTAGATATCATCAATAATGTGGCATGGAACATAAGAAATTATCGATACGTCGGAGACGTATCACATCCCCAAATAGATTATGCTCTGCCGGTGCCCCCATACGGCAGTGCCGGTGCCCCTGCCGGCGTCTATTTGGGAGCCGCCGGTGGAGATGCTCTTACAATTCATGAGCATGTTTACCAATGAGGTTCCACTAAAGCATAGAAGGCTACATAAATTCGAAAATGCAAGATAGCAGTGACCCATGATTATAAAAAGAAAGGGAAGTATGGAGGAAAGTGAAAAATAATTTATTAATCCGTATTTCAGATAGGTTGAAAGTCTTTGTTGGTCCATCCACCTGATGAACTCACCAAAGGAACGTAGACTGGACTTGCATTTCTATCACAAAGATGGAACAGAAGAAGGATGAGATGGGAGCTGCTGAGAAAAAGAGGTAGGCCAGGCATGCCTCCAATGGTGACTTCAACAACACGTTTTTGCCCACTGTAGATTCTAGGCGAGTTATCTTGCAAGCGAGGGGCACTTTCATGACGTATCACCTTCGGTGCATGAAACACCGACTCACAGCATGAGTGTCCATGTATAGCCTCCATTTCAAAAAATGAGCTGATCAAAACTGATGCTTTAGACTGTAATATTTTTGGAGGTGGTATATACTAACCTCTTTGATGATGAGCTTGTGATGCATCATAAGTTTTATTTTAGCTTGTGGTTGTAAGGGTATATTGCTTCTACGCGTGGTTTTGGTAATTAATGGTAATTTCTATGTACTAACGTTTTCATTGAGTTTATATGAAGGAATGTTTCATAGGTAATACTTGCAGTTCATATGTTGGATTCAAGTATGGATGCCATGAAGATAAATAAATACTTTGGGTATTGACATCCAAATCATCGATTTGAAGAGAATAATATGATATAATCAAGAAGAAGAAATGAAAATGGAGTTATTGTGTGAAACTCAATTTAGCCATGTGCTAGTTTATATGTTAAGCAATGGATTAGAAAGATCTTGAGAGTTTAATTTCAAGAGAAGAATACAAGATATGACTCTATGTCGAATTCATAATGTCTCATGAGTTGAGCTATGGTTGACCAAAACTTGAAGCATGCAATCAAATGGAGAATTCTTTATGTGCCTCAAGATATTGTGATAGAGCATGAGAAGATATAAAGTTCAAAAGCACAATTTTAATAATATGAGAATCCAAATAAGATTATAGGCTTGAAGATTGTCGTCGTTTGGTGATAATGGACATGTGAAGATGTTCGTTAATGAAGCTACCCCATAGGTGTATGGGGGAGCAAATTATGAGTCTTCATGAAGCAACAATGATAAACTGAAGTCTTTCGGCTTAATGACGCTTGAAGCATTATCATCAAGATCAAGCGGGATGTGCAAGGTAAAGGTGTGATCTTGCTAGGTTTTCCTTATGCCGGTATCAAGGTGGTTGTTGGGAGACCGGGTTATAGGATAGATAGCCGCACTATCAAGAGGGACTTTCGGTTGAATAACTTGATTACATCGTATTAGGAAGCTCAATACTTTGCATACTTTGTGTCCCCTTATTATTATTGCTTCTTGGTGTTTCTCTGTCTGAGGATCTTGAGCTTGTTTCTATATTTTGAACAAGCCTAAGTTCATCGAAATGGAGTTCGTATGCATCTTCTATTGCGTTTTAGAGTTTGGAAGTTTTTACCGGTTCTCCGCATGGAGAGGTTTCACCTATAAATTCTTGTAAAAATATCATTTGCTAGTTCCTAATATTTCCACTTTTTGTTGGGTTCTATTTGTCATTATATTTTCAACAAAATTGGTTTCATCTCAATCAGAGTTGGAGATCAATGTGAGTTTTAGTGCCTTCGAGAAAATCTTGTTTGAACTGAAGTTGGTGCCTAGCTCAATAGGACTAGCATGTTAACTGGACTGCTCGGTCTCCTGCCCGGTGCACCGGCTCAGGTGTCCACCCTAGCAGTGGTGGGTTTCGACCCACCTCCGACAGTTGGCCTGGTCCATCGGTCGTGCTACCGGGTGAGCCCAGTCCTAGGCCCGGTGCACCGGCTCACATACTGACGCGGTCACTAATAGGTTTTGGCCCACCTCCGGTAGGTGGCCCAGTCCACCAGCTATGCTACCGGGTGAGCTTGGTCACCTGCCCGGTCTACCGTCCTAGTCCAGCTCGGCTGCGGGTTTGTTTCTACCACCGTCGGTAGTTGGCCCGGTTTACCCGGTGAGGTACCGGGTGACTCTAGTCAGCAGCTCGGTTCGACCGGCCCAGGTACCAGGCGGTCCAACTTTTGGAGATATGCCCAAGAGGCAATAATAAAAGTGGTTATTATATATCTTTATGTTTATGATAAATGTTTATATACCATGATATAATTGTATTAACCGAAACATTGATACATGTGTGATATGTAAACAAACAATGAGTCCCTAGTAAGCCTCTTAACTAGCTTGTTGATTAATAGATGATTAGTTTCATAATCATGAACATTGGATGTTATTAATAACAAGGTTATATCATTATATGAATGATGTAATGGACACACCCAATTAAGCGTAGCATAAGATCACGTCATTAAGTTATTTGCTATAAGCTTTCAATACATAGTTACCTAGTCCTTTCGACCATGAGATCATGTAAATCACTTATACCGGAAAGGTACTTTGATTACATCAAACGCCACTGCGTAAATGGGTGGTTATAAAGGTGGGATTAAGTATCCAGAAAAGTATGAGTTGAGGCATATGGATCAACGATAGGATTTGTCCATCCCGATGACGGATAGATATACTCCGGGCCCTCTCGGTGGAATGTCGTCTAATATCTTGCAAGCATATGAATAAGTTCATAAGAGACCACATACCACGGTACGAGTAAAGAGTACTTGTCAGGAGACGAGGTTGAACAAGGTATAGAGTGATACCGATGATCAAACCTCGGACAAGTAAAATATCGCGTGACAAAGGGAATTGGTATCGTATGTGAATGGTTCATTCGATCACTAAGTTATCGTTGAATATGTGGGAGCCATTATGGATCTCCAGATCCCGCTATTGGTTATTGGTCGGAGAGAGTACTCAACCATGTCCGCATAGTTCACGAACCGTAGGGTGACACACTTAAGGTTTGATGTTGAAATGGTAGAACTTGAATATGGAATGGAGTTCGAAGATTTGTTCGAAGTCCCGGATGAGATCCCGGACATCACGAGGAGTTCCGGAATGGTCCGGAGAATAAGATTCATATATAGGAAGTCATTTTATAAGTTTGAAAATGATCCGGTGCATTTATGGAAGGTTCTAGAAGGTTATAGAATATTCCGAAATAAAGTCAATTTGGAAGGCGGAGTCCCGAAGGGACTCCACCACCATGGCCGGCCAACCCTAGGGGGTGGAGTCCCAGGTGGACTCCACCTAAGGTGGCCGGCCACCCCTCCCAAGGGAAGGTGGGAATCCCACCTCTAGTGGGAGTCCTAGCTTGGGTAGGTTTCATGTCATATGGAAGGTTTTGGTTTGGGGTCTTATTCGAAGACTTGTAGACCAACTCTTGGGTGTTCCACCTATATAATGAGGGCCAAGGGGAGGGGGCCGGCCACCCCAACACCACAAGGTGGCCGCACCCCATAGTGGCCGGCGCCCCCCTCTCCCGAACCCTAGCCGCCCCACCTCCTCCACCTCTCCCGCAACGCTTAGCGAAGCTCCGCCGGAGTTCTCCATCGCCACCGCCACCACGCCGTCGTGCTGCCGGATTCAAGGAGGAGCTACTACTTCCGCTGCCCGCTGGAACGGGGAGAAGGACATCGTCTTCATCAACACCGAACGTGTGACCGAGTACGGAGGTGCTGCCCGTTCGTGGCGCCGTGATCAAGATCTTCTACGCGCTTTTGCAAGCGGCAAGTGAACGTCTACCGCAACAACAAGAGCCTCATCTTGTAGGCTTTGGAAATCTTCAAGGGTGAGTCTCGATCATCCCCTCGTTGCTACCGTCTTCTAGATTGCATCTTGGCTTGGATGCGTGTTCGCGGTAGGAAATTTTTTGTTTTCTATGCAACGAATCCCTACAGTGGTATCAGAGCCGTGTCTATGCATAGATGGTTGCACGAGTAGAACACAATAGTTTTGTGGGCGTTGATGCTTATGTTATCTTTAGTTTGAGTACTTTGCATCTTTGTGGCATAGTGGGATGAAGCGGCTCGGGCTAACTTTACATGACCGCGTTCATGAGATTTGCTCCACGCTCGACATGCAACTTGTATTGCATAAGTGGCTTTGCGGGTGTCTCGTCTCTCCTACTATAGTGAAGATTCAATTTACTCTTCTATTGACAACACTAGTATCACCGTTGTGGTTCATGTTCGTAGGTAGATTAGATCTTACTCGAAAACCCTAAACCACGTAAAATATGCAAACCAAATTAGAGAACGTCTAACTTGTTTTTGCAGGGTTTGGTGATGTGATATGGCCATAATGTGATGATGAATATGTATGAGATGATCATTAATGTATTGTGGCAACCGACAGGAGCCTTATGGTTGTCTTTAAATTTCATGTTGAGTAGTATTGCAAAGAAGTTGTAATAGTTGCTACATGGGAGAACAATCATGAAGACGGCGCCATTGACCTTGACGCTACGCCGACGATGATGGAGATCATGCCCGTTGATGATGGAGATCATGTCCGTGCTTTGGAGATGAAGATCAAAGGCGCAAAGACAAAGGGGCCATATCATATCACATATGAATTGCATGTGATGTTAATCCTTTTATGCATCTTATTTTGCTTAGATCGCGACGGTAGCATTATAAGATGATCCCTCTCACTAAAATATCAAGATAATAAAGTGTTCATCCTTAGTAGCACTGTTGCCAAGACTTGTCGTTTCGAAGCATCTCGTGATGATCGGGTGTGACAGAATCAACAAGTGCATACAACGGGTGCAAGCCAGTTTTGCACATGCGGATATTAAGGTGGCCTTGACGAGCCTAGTATGTACAGACATGGTCTCGGAACACGTGATACCGAAAGGTAGAGCATGAATCATATGATTGATATGATGAACACTTTGAGTGTTCGCCATTGAAATTACACCTTGTCTCGTGATGCTCGGACTTAGGTGTGGTGGATTTGGTTCGTGTGATCATTAAGACAATGCGAGGGATATTGTTTTGAGTGGGAGTTCACCTAGATTTTAATTATGTTGAATTAAAATTTGAACTCAATTTGTCATAAACTTAGTCTAAACTATTGCAAATATATGTTGTAGAGATGGCGTCCCCAATCAATTTTAACCAGTTCCTAGAGAAAGAAAAGCTTAAGAGCAAGGGTAGCAACTTCACCGACTGGTTCCGTCATGTGAGGATTTTCCTCAATGGTGGAAGCCTGCAATATGTGCTTGATGCACCGCTAGGTGAACCTCCTGCAGAAACTGAAACCGATGAAGTAAAGAATGTTTACGAGACTCGGAAAACTCGATACTCTCAAGTTCAGTGTGCCATCCTGTGCAGTCTGGAAGCCGATCTTCAAAAACGTTTTGAGCATCACGATCCTCATGAGTTGGTCAATGAGCTGAAAGCTATATTTGAAACTCATGCGGCCGTGGAATGCTATGAAGCATCGAAACACTTCTTCAGCTCGCATGATGGAAGAAGGCAGCTCCGTTAGTGAGCACATGCTCGCCATGACCGGGCATGCGAAGAAACTCGGTGATCTGGGAATAGTGATTCCTAACAGATCGGGGATTAATCGTGTCCTTCAATCACTGCCACCTAGTTACAAGAACTTTGTGATGAACTACAATATGCAGAACATGAACAAAGAGTTACCTGAACTCTTCGCCATGCTGAAATCTGCTGAGATTGAGATCAAGAAAGAGCACCAAGTGTTGATGGTCAACAAGACCACCCGTTTCAAGAAACGAGGGCAAGTCTAAGGGAAAATTCAAGAAGGGTGGCAAGAAAGCTGCCACGCCTCCTGTGAAACCTAAGGCTGGCCCTAAGCCCGATGCTCGAGTGCTATTATCGCAAGGAGAAGGGACACCTGGAAGCGTAATTGCTCCAAGTATTTGGCGGATCCGAAGAGCGGCCTTGTCAAGAAGAAGAAAGAAGGTATATCTGATATACATGTTATAGATGTTTATCTTACTTGGTTCTCATACTAGTACCTGGGTATTTGATACTTGGTTCGGTTGCTCATATTTGTAACTCGAAACAGGAACTAAAGAATAAACGAAGACTACTAAAGGATGAAGTGACGATGCGCGTTGGAAATGGATCCAAAGTCGATGTGATCGCTGTCGGCACACTTCCTCTACATCTACCTTCGGGATTAGTTTTAAGCCTCAATAATTGTTATTTTGTACCCGTGTTGAGCATGAACATTATATCCAGATCTTGTTTAATGCAAGACGGTTATTCATTCAAGTCTGAGAATAATGGTTGTTCTATTTTTATGAATAATATCTTTTATGGTCGAGCACACGAAAAGAATGGCTTATTTACGTTAGATCTCGATAGTAGTGATACACATATATATAACATTGATGCTAAGCGAATTAAATTGAATGATAATTCTACTTATATGTGGCATTGTCGTCTTGGTCATATTGGAGTGAAACGCATGAAGAAACTCCATACCGATGGATTACTTGAATCACTTGACTTTGAGTCACTTGATAGATGCGAAGCATGTCTAATGGGAAAAATGACTAAGACTCCATTCTCCGGTATTATGGAGCGAGCTACCGACTTATTGGAAATCATACATACCGATGTGTGCGGACCAATGAGTGTAGCATCGCGCGGTGGTTATCGTTATGTTCTAACCTTCACGGATGATCCGAGTAGATATGGGTTTATCTATTTCATGAAACATAAATCCGAAACTTTCGAGAAGTTTAAGGAATTCCAAAGTGAAGTAGAAAATCAACGTAACAAGAAGATTAAATTTCTACGATCTGATCGCGGAGGTGAATATCCGAGTTATGAGTTTGGCATGCATTTAAAGAAATGCGGAATACTTTCACAATTGACACCGCCGGGAACACCACAACGAAACGGTGTGTCCGAACGTCGTAATCGAACTCTCTTAGATATGGTTCGTTCTATGATGTCTCTTACTGATTTGTCGTTATCATTTTGGAATTATGCATTAGAGACAGCCGCATTCACTTTAAATAGAGCACCATCAAAATCCGTAGAAACGACACCGTATGAATTATGGTTTAATAAGAAACCTAAGCTGTCGTTCCTAAAAGTTTGGGGTTGCGAAGCCTATGTAAAAAAGTTACAACCGGACAAGCTAGAACCCAAAGCGGAGAAATGTGTCTTCATAGGATACCCTAAGGAAACTATAGGGTACACTTTCTATCACAGATCCGAAGGCAAAATCTTTGTTGGTAAGAACGGAACCTTTCTTGAGAAAGAATTTCTCACTAAAGAAGTGACTGGAAGAAAAGTAGAACTCGATGAGATTGATGAATCTTCACTTGTTGATCAGAGTAGCGTAGTACCGGAAGTTGTTCCTGTGCCGCCTACACCGGCAACAGAGGAAGCTAATGATAATGATCATGAAACTTCGAACGAGGAAACTACTGAACCTCGCAAATCGACAAGGGAACGTGCCACTCCTGATTGGTATGATCCTTGTCTAAATGTCATGATTGTGGACAACAATGATGAAGACCCTGCGACGTATGAAGAAGCGATGATGAGCCCGAGATTCCAATAAATGGCAAGAAGCCATGAAATCCGAAATGGGATCCATGTATGATAACAAAGTATGGACTTTGGTAGACTTACTCGATAGCCGCAAGGCTGTCGAGAATAAATGGATCTTCAAGAGAAAAACAGATGCTTGATGGTAATATTACTGTCTATAAAGCTCGACTTGTCGCAAAGGGTTTCCGACAAATTCAAGGTGTTGACTACGATGAGACTTTCTCACCTGTAGCGAAGCTAAAATCTGTGAGGATTTTGTTAGCAATAGCTGCATTTTTCGATTATGAGATTTGGCGAGATGGATGTCAAAACGACGTTCCTTAATGGAGACATTGAGGAAGAGTTGTATATGGTACAACCCAAAGGTTTTGTCGATCCTAAAAATGCTGACAAAGTATGCAAACTTTAGCGTTCAATCTATGGACTGAAGCAAGCATCAAGAAGTTGGAACCGACGCTTTGATAAGGTGATCAAAGACTTCGGGTTTATACGGTGTCATGGAGAGGCTCGTATTTACAAGAAAGTGAGTGGGAGCTCCGTAGCATTCCCGATATTATATGTAGATGACATATTACTGATTAGGAATGATATAGAACTATTAAGCGAATGTAAAAGGTTATTTGAATAATAGTTTTTCAATGAAAGACCTTGGTGAAGCATCATATATATTAGGCATCAAGATTTATAGAGATAGATCAAGACGCCTAATAGGGCTATCACAGAGTACATACCTGGACAAGATTCTAAAGAAGTTTAGAATGGACGAAAGTAAGAAAGGATTCTTACCTATGTTACGAGGCAAGGTCTTGAGTAAGACTCAAGGTCCGGCTACGGCAGAAGAAAGAGAAAGGATGAGTCGGATCCCCTATGCTTCGGCGATGGGCTCTATCATGTATGCCATGCTATGTACAAGACCGGATATAGCACATGCTGTTAGTTTGACTAGCGAGATATCAAAGTGATCCGGGAATGGAACATCTGGACAGCGATCAAGAATATCCTGAAGTACTTGAAAAGAACTAAGGATATGTTTCTTTGTTATGGAGGTGACCAAGAGCTCGTTGTAACAAGTTACACCGATGCAAGTTGGAACACCGATCCCGATGACTCTAAGTCACAATGCGGGTACGTGTTTATATTGAATGGTGCTTGCGGTAAGCTGGGCAAGCTCGAAGCGGTGCACGGTGGCGAAGTCTTCAACGGAATCGGAGTACATAGCGGCTTCGGATGCTTCATCGGAAGCGGTATGGATGAAGAGGTTCATTGTAGAGCTCGGTGTGGTTCCTAGTGCATTGGACCCACTAGTCATCTACTTGTGACAACATGGGTGCCATCGCCAATGCACAAGAACCAAGGTCACACAAGAGGCTGAAGCATATCAAGCTGCGTTATCATTCGATTCGCGAGTACATCGAAGATGGAGAAGTAAAGATTTGCAAAGTACACACTGATCTGAATGTAGCAGATCCGTTGACTAAAGCTCTCCCTAGGGCAAAGCATGACCAACACCAGAATGTCATGGGTGTTAGGTACTGTAAGGGTATTTCACCCTTATCCATTATTTTGGTAACGATGACACCGTGCTAAAGTATTTGACCTAATATGTTTATAAGTACAATCTCAGGTATTAGGCAATGAAGCGTAAATGGTGTATCAAAGGAACAAGAAGGCTAAAGGTGACCCCCATTTCAACAACAATCAAAAGGGGTTCTTGGAGAAGTCCGGTCACCTGCCGGTTCAACCGGGCCAGCAACCGGCCGGTCCGGTGCGGTGGCCGGTCGACCGGTCGGAAACCGGGCTCCAAAGGAGGACCGGCAGGTCCGGTCTGTGGCCCGGTCGACCGGGCTCTGACCGGCGGGTCCGGCGCTCCGTCCGGTCGACCGGTCGGAAACCGGGCACCAACCGGGCACCAACCGGAGTAGAGCCAGGACGACGCGAAGGCGCTCCGGTCACCAGTCCGGTCTGACCGGCCTCACGACCGGGCTGTCCGGTCTGTGGTCCGGTCTGGCCGGGTCTGTCGAAGAAAAGCTGAGGTGGCAAGTGGCAACGGCCATATTTCGAAGAACACTATAAATAGCCCTTCTCCTACCTCTAGACGGTTAGGCAACATACTATAAAGCTGTTCTTGAGCTCTCTCTCTCCTACTCCATTGCTAGAAACACCAAAAGCCTCGGATCTCCCTCCTCCTCCACCCAAACTCAAATCCCTCCGGGAATCACTAGAGGAGGACCCGATCTACCGTTCTACCAAGCCAAATCTCATTCCCCCTTGTATTCATTGAGAAGCTTGCTTCCTAGGGTTCCTTGGAAACCCTAGGTGGGCAAGAGGAGTCCGGAAGCATCCGGGCCGTGGATTTGCTCCGGGCAAGATTGTGAAGGTTTGGAGGCTACCTCAAAGTCTACCACAAGTGAGTGAGCTATTCCTTCGTGGGATAGGCTCCGGAGAATAGGGTGAGCCTTCGTGGCGCGGGGAATCCTTCGTGGGACCTCCACTCCTCCAAACGTGACGTACCTTGTTGCAAAGCAAGGGAACACGGGAATACATCCTCGTCTCCGCGTGCTATCGGTTATCTCTAACCGAACTCCTTACTTGTGATTTAACTGCCTGTGAGAGCCTTCGTGCTTGAGTTAGTTGTATCCTCATATAGGTTGCTTCACCTAGTTTGCATTAGGCTCATCTTTATATTCCGCAAAGCCTAATATTGCAAAGAAAGAATTAAAATTTGTAGAAACCTATTCACCCCCCTCTAGGTTTACCATCTCTATACTTTCAATTGGTATCGAGCCTGGACTCTTATTAAGGGCTTCACCGCCTTAAGAGTGAGATGGATAAACTCTTCGAGGGTCTAGATGAAGACTCTAACCTTTCGGTTAAAGAGATGAAATCTAGATTCTTGGCATATGATGCCGAGAAGAAGAAAAAGGAGGATGAGCTACAAAACCAAATGACGAAATGACTGCCATGCTTAAGAACCTAACCGCGGGTGGAACTCTTAGTGGGGCTTCGGCTTCTAAAGAATCCTTCCATGAGGTTGACCATAGCTATCCCAGAAACACTTCACCCATGCCGCATATAAACCATAGTGGGACCGTTCCCCATTACGATGGAACTCACTTTCCTCATTGGAAATCTGCTATGGAATCTCATATTCGCAGCTGCAGTGTGGAGCTATGGGAACTCATTGTTCATGGACATCGGGAGCCACAAGATCCTACTCGGTTGACCTCCACCGAGTTCTACAACCGTCAACTCAACGCATCCGCACGTGACAAGATTAGAAGTGGCATCAACCGCAAGCTTCTAGATCAAGTTGATGACATTGTCTCCGCTAAAGAGTTGTGGGATCGGATCGTAGTACTCCAAGAGGGAACCGATTTGATCCAATCATCTCTCTATGAGGCTGCAAAGCAAGAGGCCTACCGAGTTCATGATTCGAGATGGAGAATCCGTATTCGATGCCTATGCTAGGCTTGGTGCTCGAAAGTAAGGGTCAAGGGTCTTGGTGCTGAGAAGTACAATGACGGATTCGAGATGAACGAAGCCTTCATAAAATCCAAGGTCATTGCTATGATTGCCGTCAAACAAGAAGATACCAACCTTGGACTCAACTTGCAAATCATGACCAAGAGTGCCGATCTCAACTCCGATGATCTAGTCTCCTATGTGGCCGCCAATGAAAACATGGCCAAAGCTGGAAAGAGGCTCAAGGCAATGAACCGTGTTGATGAAGCCTCACACAATCATGAAGCGTCACACAACCTTGCCCTCAAGGCTAGAGCTGACCATGGAGGAGAAGAAGAATATGAAATTGAAGAAGATGAGGAGATGACTTCAACTAGTGACATCGTCACCGACTTTGCCTTCTTTGCCAAGAAGTACAAGGGAAAGTTTCCTACGCTTCTCAATGACAAGAAGAAGAAGAGAACTTGCTACAATTGTGATGAAGATAGCCACTTTGCAAATGAGTGCCCTTATGAGAAAAGGGTAGACAAGCCAAGATTCATCAAAGGGGTCAAGCCAAGATTGAAGCCAAACCCAATCAACGATCGATTCAAGAAGAACAAGGGAAGAGCTTTTGTTGGAGCCGAGTACTTGTCCGATGATGAGGAAGAAGATGAGGAGAAGGAGGCCGGGGTGGCCGGTTTGGCTTACTCCAAGCCCGGGTCACTCTTCACATATGACTACTCCAAGGACTACTCCACGGAGAATGATGTTGGTTCCTCCTTCATGGCAAGAATCACTCAAGAGGATGACTCCGATGACTCTTCCTCCTCTACAATCGTTGGCTCTTGTCTTATGGCAAGGGAAACCAAGGTAATGGAACCTCCACCTTACCTATCTAGTGTTCTTGATGATGAAAATGAAAATCAAGATGAACTAAATGTGCTTAAGGAACTTTACAATGTTAGATGCACCCTTCGTGGTAAAGCTCTTGTCAAGTTTGATTTCTTGATGGACTCTCTCAAAGAAAAGGATGAGTCCATTGAGGAATTAGAATATCAATTGGATGAAAAGGAACGGAGATTCAATCTCCTAAGACAAGAGCTAAAAACCGAAAGGTGCATATCTCAAGGTCTTAAGCAACAAATTGAAACCTATGAACTTGATAAAGTTAAGGACCTAGAAACTATTGATAGGGCTCAATCTTTGACTCAAGTGCTCCATTCCTCAAAGGAGGAACTTGAAGTTGCTCATGCTTCTCTCACTAGGGATCTTGACCACCTTGAAAGAGCTAACAAGCTTGTAAAGGATGAGCTCAAGAAACTTGGAGAGAACCATGACCTACTTCAAGAAACCTACATGAAAGCACTTGAATCAATGAAGGATCCCATTGTTGTTGAAAAGCATGCTAGTTCCCCTACATCTTTTACTAGTGAGCATGCTAAGCTTGTTGAGGAACATGTTCGTTTACAAGAGGAACTCTCTTTGCATGTTGAGACCAATGCATATCTTGAATCCTTGGTGACTAAATATGGTCTCGACTACCATCCTAATGAATCCTCTTGTGAGCATGCATCTATTCTTGAGGAAAATGTTAGGTTAACAAAGGAACTTGCAAAGTTCACCACCGCCAAGAACAAGATGGGATTGGATGACCTCTTGAGTAAGCAAAGGTCAAACAATCAAAAGTATGGACTTGGATATGTTCCCAAGTCTCACAAGAAGAACAACTACAAGAAGGAGAAACCCGCTCAAGATAAGAACAAGAAGGTCACTAATAATGGCAAAGCCTCAAGGGGCAAAGCCACTAGTGGTGACCGCACGAGACCAAACGATCACTATGCATTATTTGTTGATTATTATGGTGATGTTTATGCTAACTATGTTGGCCCTCCTAATGGCTATGCTTATAGAGGGTACTCAATTTGGGTACCAAAAGATATTGTTGCCATTGCAAAGGAACCCATTAATCGATGGGTTCCTAAATCCTCTACTTGATTTTGTAGGGGTATTCCTCCGGTGGTCCAAAATGGGTGTTTGATAGTGGATGCACCAATCATATGACCGGAGGAAAAGGTGTGCTTGATCAATTCATTGAAGATATCAACAAGAAGTCAAGCATTACCTTTGGTGACAACTCAAAGGGAAAGGTACTTGGGTATGGCAAGGTAGCAATCTCTAAGGACTTGTGCCTTGAGACGGTTATGCTTGTTGAACACCTTGGCTATAACTTACTTTCTATATATCATCTTGCCGATGCCGGTTACAATTCATATTTCACTAAATATTATGTGCAAGTCTTTAGGAGTGACAATCTCAAATTGGTCCTTGTTGGATATGTGGAGAACAACCTTTACGTGGTTGACCTCTCGAAGAGAGCCCCTCCTTCTCCACATGTCTAATGGCGGCCAAGCATGATGAAGGTTGGTTGTGGCATCGCCGCCTTGGTCATGTTAACATGAGAAATCTTAAACAACTCCTAAAGGGTGAGCATATTGTGGGACTAACCGGCGTTTCTTTTGAGAAAGATCGTGTTTGTAGTGCATGTGTAGCCGGAAAGCAACTCAAGAAGAAGCATCCCATCAAGAGTATTGTTTCCACATCTAGGCCTTTGGAGCTCCTTCATTTGGATCTCTTTGGGCCATCACATTATGATACTCTTGGTGGGAGCAAGTATGGACTTGTCATTGTTGATGATTACTCAAGATACTCTTGGGTCTTTCTCCTCAAGACTAAGGACGAGACCCATAGAGAGTTCATCACCTTCGCCAAGAAAGCTCAACGTATGTATGAATCCGAGATCAAGGCAATTAGGACCGACAATGGCACCGAGTTCAAGAACTACACTATGCAAGAGTTTGTTGATGATGAGGGCATCAAGCATGAGTTTTCGGCGCCATACACCCCTCAACAAAACGGTGTTGTTGAAAGGAAGAACCGGACTATCATTGAGATGGCAAGAACCATGTTGAGTGAATTCAACTCACCCCACAACTTTTGGGGAGAAGCCATCTCTACGGCCGTCCACTACTCCAACCGGCTCTTCCTCCAGTCCCCTCCACAACAAAACCCCATACGAGCTCCTTACCGGTAACAAGCCTAATGTCACATATATTCGTGTCTTTGGATGCACATGCCTTGTTAAGAACAACAAAGGGAAGCTCGGTAAATTTGAAACTAGAACCATAGAGGGTATATTTGTTGGATATGCGGAGAACTCTCACGCCTATAGATACTACAACCGATCCTCCGGGACCATTGAAGTATCTTGTGATGTGGTGTTCTTGGAGGATAATGGCTCCCGAGTGGAGCAAGTTGTTCCATGTGTTGCGAGGTAATGATGATGATCCATCTAGTGCCATCAAGCATATGGGCATTGGACACATCCGGCCCATGGAGGTTCATAATGATGATCAAGATGATGGAGGAGATGTTTCAAGCACGCCACAAGTGGAGCCTAGCTCAACTCAAGCCGAACCATCATGTGCAACTCAAGAACCATCCTCTACTCAAGATGAGTCACAATCCAGAAGAACAAGAAGAAGATCCTCATTCCATGGAGCAAGATCATGATGACGATCAAGAAACATCCTCAACTCATGATCAAGCTCAAATGGTCCCTCATGATCAAGTACTAGCAAGAGATGAATTCATTGATCATGAAGGAACCATTCGGAAGATCAAGGCCGCTACAAGGGCAAGCGACATGAAAGTGGATCAAGTCCTTGGTAGCATTTCAAGAGGAGTGGTAACTCGTAGACACCATGCATTACTTATCACTTATTGTCAACATCATGCTTTTGTGTCTAGTTTTGAGCCACTCAAGGTACATGAAGCCTTGGTCGATCCGGATTGGGTAATCGCCATGCAAGAAGAATTGGAGTGTTTCACTCGTAATGAAGTATGGTCTCTAGTTGAGAGACCCAAGGATCATCGCATCAATGTCATTGGGACCAAATGGGTATTCAAGAACAAGCAAGATGAGAATGGCATTGTCATACGAAACAAAGCAAGGTTAGTGGCGCAAGGGTTTGCCCAAATAGAAGGTATGGATTTTGAGGATACCTTTGCGCCGGTAGCCCGTCTTGAAGCTATTCGTCTTTTGCTTGCATTTGCATCTTTCCACAATTTCAAATTATATCAAATGGATGTGAAAAGTGCATTTTTGAATGGTCCCCTAAAAGAAACCGCATATGTGGCACAACCCCGGGTTTCGAAGACCCATGCCGACCCAACCACGTGTATTTACTCCATAAGGCACTCTACGGTCTCAAGCAAGCTCCACGTGCTTGGTATGAGTTCCTTAGGGATTTCTTACTACATGATGGGTTTTGCATGGGTACGGTCGATTCCACCCTTTTCACCAAGCGGGTTAAAGGGGTGGCCTCTTTATATGTCAAATATATGTTGATGATATTATCTTTGGTGGAACTAACCCCAATCATAACAAAGCTTTTGAGCTATTGATGACTAGGAAATTTGAGATGTCCATGATGGGAGAGTTGAAGTTCTTTCTAGGCTTCCAAGTGAGGCAACTTGCAAAAGGCACCTTCATCTCTCAAGAAAAATATGTGAAGGACATGCTCAAGAAATTCAACATGACCAATGCGAGTCCAATGAAGACACCCATGCCCGTAAAGGGGCAACTTGGTTCATGTGACGGTGAGAAGGATGTGGACATAAAGGTATACCGCTCCATGATAGGATCCTTGCTCTACCTTTGTGCCTCTAGGCCGGATATCATGCTAAGTGTAGGGATGTGTGCTCGTTTTCAATCCGCTCCCAAGGAGAGCCATTTAGTGGCGGTCAAACGGATACTAAGATACCTTGTTCTCACTCCTACTCTCGGGCTATGGTATCCAAAGGGGTCAACCTTTGAACTCATTGGCTATTCGGATTCCGATTGGGCCGGTGATAAGGTTGATCGGAAGTCTACCTCCGGGGCTTGCCAATTTATTGGCCGGTCATTGGTGAGTTGGTCATCCAAGAAACAAAACTCCACCGCCCTATCCACCGCCGAAGCCGAATACATATCCGCGGCATCTTGTTGCACTCAATTGTTATGGATGAAGCAAACCTTGAAAGACTATGGTGTGTCTCTTGGTACGGTGCCTCTTCTTTGTGACAATGAAAGTGCAATAAAGATCGCCAACAACCCGGTTCAACATTGTCGCACCAAACATATTGACATTCGCCATCACTTCCTACGTGATCATGTTGCCAATAAGGATATTGATCTCACTCATGTGGGAACAACCTACCAATTGGCGGATATTTTCACTAAGCCTTTGGATGAAGCCCGCTTTGTTAACTTGAGAGGAGAACTTGGTATTCTTGATCCTAAAAACTTGGATTGATTAACTTCTTGCACTATATTCTTGCATTTATCTAGCTATCTAGCTTAGAGGCATAGCACATATGGGGATAGTCATTTTACCATGTCTTGGTATGATGCATACCTATGTGTGCAACATAAATAGACCCAATGTCATTATATGGACCCAAGCATGTCTCTTCGAGGTCACATGACATTTGCGCTTTCACATAGGGGGAGTAATCCCCGCCCCTCATTGAGCCTTCATTACAAATTGATTTGACTATATAAGGCCAAATGATCTTATTGCAAAAATCATTCCAAAATGACTTATGATTCTTGATATACACTTCGAATCATGCCCATTGTTGCTATTCACATCTTGTTTGGATTTTCTCTCCAATGGGTATGCCTAGAGGACTTTGTGTTTTCCAACCCCATGTCTATGCTCATCTCATCATCATCTATCTATCTATATGTACATGTCATCATTTGAGCACTCACACACATTACACAAAGCATAGGGGCAAAAACGAGGCTAAATTAGAAAAATTCTGGGCTGGCCGGTCCCTGGTCCGGTTGGACCGGGTCCCTGACCGGACGGTCCGGTTTCCGAGCGGTCGACCGGCGTCTGGGCCGGGTCAGCCGGTCACCAGCCCGGTCTGACCGGACTCCCGACCGGCCGTGCGGGCTGTTATGTTTTGAAGAGGATACCCCTTGGGGATCATCTTCCTCATTATCCCCCACCTCTGAAACCTCCATGGCCGCCGCCTCCACCATCTCCACCACGTCCTAGGCACTTCCCACCACTAGTTTCTCCCCAAACTTCACACAAACATAGATCGGGACCTCTCAAGCATCTTCACCCAAGGATTTGGTCCCTCTCAAGCTATTTTGGGAGATCTTGGGGATTTGGTCCTCAAGGCTTTCCCACGTGTTCCTCTTGCTCTCTTGGGCAACTAGGACAATGTCTTCGGGTAAATTTCTCTTTCATCCCCTCTCCTTCGTGTTTTCCCTCTCCCATTGTCACATCTTGAGGAAATTTGAGAAAACTTAGGGTTAGGGTTAGGGTTTGTAAAGTCCTCATGCCTTTAGAGTGTCTCACACCACAATGCACTTCACCACTACATTGCTATAGTCTATATTCAAGTTTATGAGTTTTTGCATGGTTTTGTGGTAGAAATCTGGGCACAACAATAACAAATCGACAAACCCGGTTTCCAGCCCGGTCGGCCGGCCGTTCAACCGGCCGGCCCGGCGTATGGTCCGGTCAACCGGTCGGAAACCGGATCGTCCGGTCTGCTGCCCGGTTTGACCGGCCTGTGCGCCGGGTTGCCCAGTTTTCGCACAAACTCATCACTACACTTGACTATATGCTATGCTTTTCGGATTCTCTCTTATTGATGACATGTACACTTACCCCACTGCTATCCTTGCTATATTTTTCTCATTCACAGGAAGTTGGAGTGGTGAGCCACCACGTAGCCATGTTGCCAAGCGAGGTAGGACGGTTGATCCTCCCCGCCGTTCTAGTGGCCGTGCACCCCCCAAGCTCAGCAAGGTACTGACAACGGCAGCTCGGCTCGAGGCGAGAACCAAGTACTGTTGCCAACAAGCACAAGGATAAGAATGTTGTCCAAGAGGATGATGAGGTAGTACCAACCATCAATGTTGGGTCTGCAAACCGTCTTGAGTGGCAGGAATGGAGGACACTGAATCCGTATCGCTTTGAGAGGCCAACTTACACTCGTTCGGACAAGGCATTCTGGACCAACACACAAGCAGCCCTCTGGGAGGGTTTCTATGATTCTCATGAGTTTATGAAGCATGGTAATATTGTATCACCCAAGGCTATCAATCCTGACGAACTTGCCTTGCATGAAGCCACCAAGTATCGGTTTGTGGTTCAAACCTTGAGGAGTCTGGGATTGTATGACCTTGTGTGCCTCAAGCCTGATGATACTCAAGATGATCCTACCTTTTGTCCCCTCCTTGTCCGTCAGTTTCACTGCACTGTCTTCTTCCATGATGATGAAGACCGCACCCTCACTTGGATGACCGGCAAGACAAAGTACTCATGCTCCTACTCTGAGTTCCGTGCAGCCATGGGTTGTGGTGATGACAATGATCCAGGGTACAAGATTCACTCACGGTCCAGGTGTACTAGGGGTGACATCTCTTTCTGCTATCCTGCTAACCCTACGCCTGGACCTCCCACTATCTCTGGGATGTACTACTCCTATTTGGTGCTTGCCAAGCTGTTCAGGGAGAACCTCATCAGCAAGTCTGGAGACCACAGTGAAGTCCGGAACTATCACCTCAACTTGATGTACTATTGTCATCTCGACGGGGTGAGGAAGATTGATGGCTGTGACCTTATCTACTCGTGAACTGAAGAGAGCAATTATGGACCGCATGACTCCCAACTACGCCCAATATGTTCAGCGGCTCATCAACTACATTGTTCCCGCTCCTCGGAACGTTGTTGGTGAGAAAGTCATCATGGAGCCATTCCGGTTCCCCATCCAGGAGGCCACTCGTTTAGACGTTCCCTCCATGATGCCCACCACTGAGCGCCGCTCCAAGGCACACCATGATCATGATGCTAGCTCCAGTCACTCTCGGCGCTCCCAGCATGGGGCCGCTCGTTTCTTCACATGCCTGTTCCAAATGTGCAAGAGAACCCATGATGTTGCACATCAAACCCATACTATGACCCAAGAGACACGGAGGCGCCAGAATGAATTCATGGCCTCAAGGAACCACCCTGTTCCTCCTCCTGGCCCTGAGATGGAGCCGGTGATAGCACCTCAGTGGGAGATGCCTCTTCTTACCGATGAGATGCTCCAGAACTTCGACTTCTCTGTGTACGCTCATGGTGCTCTCCCTAGGCCTACTCGTGCTCCTCCTGCTGACTATGCTGATGATGATGAGGGTGATGGTGATGCGGGTGATGATGACGCGGGTGATGATGATGCCGGTGATGATGATGCACGCGAGAGCTCCTCCTCGCTTGGGTTTGGGCACTACTGATGGGTGCGATAGCATCTCTCCTCTTTTCTTCGCCTTTTTGGTGTTCCGATGCCAAAGGGGGAGAAGAGAGTAGAGTCTAGACCACGGGGTCCTTGATCGCCACAAGCCATGGGAGTTGCTTTATTTGGATTTTATATGGCTTGTGCTTTATTTGAGTTTTTCAAGAACCATTTGCTATTTCCAATTATTTGTGTATGGATGTGTATGGACGACTATTATGTGTGCTACTCTATGTTAGGATGATTATGCTATGCTTATATATCTTGTTATGCACATCTCCATACCATGCTTGTTTCCTAAAGATATTGGGGGAGCTTCTCATGTTTCACAAATGGTGTACTTTGCATTCAAACGCAAATTCTCCAAGTGCACACATTATGGGGGAGCTTTCGTAATATCTTATATGGAATCAAGGTTTAGAGCTTATCATAATATCTATTTGTGACTCTAGCTCGGTTTGTCATCGTATACCAAAAAGGGGAGATTGTAAGGGTATTTCACCCTTATCCATTATTTTGGTAACGATGACACCGTGCTAAAGTATTTGACCTAATATGTTTATAAGTACAATCTCGGGTATTAGGCAATGAAGCGTAAATGGTGTATCAAAGGAACAAGAAGGCTAAAGGTGACCCCCCATTTCAACAACAATCAAAAGGGGGTTACTGGAGAAGTCCGGTCACCTGCCCGGTTCAACCGGGCCAGCAACCGGCCAGTCCGGTGCGGTGGCCGGTCGACCGGTCGGAAACCGGGCTCCAAAGGAGGACCAGCAGGTCCGGTCTGTGGCCCGGTCGACCGGGCTCCTGACCGGCGGGTCCGGCGCTCCGTCCGGTCGACCGGTCGGAAACCGGGCACCAACCGGACACCAACCGGAGTAGAGCCAGGACGACGCGAAGGCGCTCCGGTCACCAGTCCGGTCTGACCGGCCTCACGACCGGGCTGTCCGGTCTGTGGTCCGGTCTGACCGGGTCTGTCGAAGAAAAGCTGAGGTGGCAAGTGGCAACGGCCATATTTCGAAGAACACTATAAATAGCCCTTCTCCTACCTCTAGACAGTTAGGCAACATACTATAAACTGTTCTTGAGCTCTCTCTCTCCTACTCCATTGCTAGAAACACCAAAAGCCTCAGATCTCCCTCCTCCTCCACCCAAACTCAAATCCCTCCGGGAATCACTAGAGGAGGACCCGATCTACCGTTCTACCAAGCCAAATCTCATTCCCCCTTGTATTCATTGAGAAGCTTGCTTCCTAGGGTTCCTTGGAAACCCTAGGTGGGCAAGAAGGAGTCCGGAAGCATCCGGGCTGTGGATTTGCTCCGGGCAAGATTGTGAAGGTTTGGAGGCTACCTCAAAGTCTACCACAAGTGAGTGAGCTATTCCTTCGTGGGATAGGCTCCGGAGAATAGGGTGAGCCTTCGTGGCGCGGGGAATCCTTCGTGGGACCTCCACTCCTCCAAACGTGACGTACCTTGTTGCAAAGCAAGGGAACACGGGAATACATCCTCGTCTCCGCGTGCTATCGGTTATCTCTAACCGAACTCCTTACTTGTGATTTAACTGCATGTGAGAGCCTTCGTGCTTGAGTTAGTTGTATCCTCATATAGGTTGCTTCACCTAGTTTGCATTAGGCTCATCTTTATATTCCGCAAAGCCTAATATTGCAAAGAAAGAATTAAAATTTGTAGAAACCTATTCACCCCCCTCTAGGTTTACCATCTCTATACTTTCGGGTACCTTACAATGTAATCTAGATTATTGACTCTAGTGCAAGTGGGAGACTGTTGGAGATATGCCCAAGAGGCAATAATAAAAGTGGTTATTATATATCTTTATGTTTATGATAAATGTTTATATACCATGCTATAATTGTATTAACCGAAACATTGATACATGTGTGATATGTAAACAAACAATGAGTCCCTACTAAGCCTCTTAACTAGCTTGTTGATTAATAGATGATTAGTTTCATAATCATGAACATTGGATGTTATTAATAACAAGGTTATATCATTATATGAATGATGTAATGGACACACCCAATTAAGCGTAGCATAAGATCACGTCATTAAGTTATTTGCTATAAGCTTTCAATACATAGTTACATAGTCCTTTCGACCATGAGATCATGTAAATCACTTATACCGGAAAGGTACTTTGATTACATCAAACGCCACTGCGTAAATGGGTGGTTATAAAGGTGGGATTAAGTATCCGGAAAGTATGAGTTGAGGCATATGGATCAACAGTGGGATTTGTCCATCCCGATGACGGATAGATATACTCGGGCCCTCTCGGTGGAATGTCGTCTAATGTCTTGCAAGCATATGAATAAGTTCATAAGAGACCACATACCACGGTACGAGTAAAGAGTACTTGTCGGGAGACGAGGTTGAACAAGGTATAGAGTGATACCGATGATCAAACCTCGGACAAGTAAAATATCGCGTGACAAAGGGAATTGGTATCGTATGTGAATGGTTCATTCGATCACTAAGTCATCGTTGAATATGTGGGAGCCATTATGGATCTCCGGATCCCGCTATTGGTTATTGGTCGGAGAGAGTACTCAACCATGTCCGCATAGTTCACGAACCGTAGGGTGACACACTTAAGGTTTGATGTTGAAATGGTAGAACTTGAATATGGAATGGAGTTCGAAGATTTGTTCGAAGTCCCGGATGAGATCCCGGACATCACGAGGAGTTCCGGAATGGTCCGGAGAATAAGATTCATATATAGGAAGTCATTTTATAAGTTTGAAAATGATCCGGTGCATTTATGGAAGGTTCTAGAAGGTTCTAGAATATTCCGAAAGAAAGTCACTTTGGAAGGCGGAGTCCCGAAGGGACTCCACCACCATGGCCGGCCAACCCTAGGGGTGGAGTCCCAGGTGGACTCCACCTAAGGTGGCCGGCCACCCCCTCCCAAGGGAAGGTGGGAATCCCACCTCTAGTGGGAGTCCTAGCTTGGGTAGGTTTCATGTCATATGGAAGGTTTTGGTTTGGGGTCTTAGAGCATCCCCACTCGTTGGCGCTCCCCACGCCCAAATCCGGCGAAATTTTCGTCCGGATTGGATGAAGATTTGGCGTGGGGAGCGCCGGTTTCCCAGCCGCGTGCCCAGGCGAAGTCAACGATGCGAATTTAAAAAACGGAAACTTGACAAACTACGGCTAAAAACGGGTGAATATAGACTAAATTTAATGATATTTATTATATTACGGGCGGAGTTCATACATAGAGGCCGAATTCGACTATATTTCGAATTCGGCTAGGGGAATTCAAACGCTAATTTTAAAACACGGCGCTCTACATGCCGAAATGGCGGTAGAACACCGTGTAGTCGCCGCCGTCGTCGTCGGAGCCGTCGTCGTTGGCCTTCGGCTGCGCGGCCTGGCTGCTGCTGCCCTGGCTGGCGTCTCCCCACCCCGGGGATGGCTTGTACCAGTCGTCGGAGGAGGACTCGAGGTCGACGACGGGGACAGCGACGCCGGATGGAGGTGTCGCAGGACGGGGACTCCACCACCATGGCCGGCCAACCCTAGGGGGTGGAGTCCCAGGTGGACTCCACCTAAGGTGGCCGGCCACCCCCTCCCAAGGGAAGGTGGGAATCCCACCTCTAGTGGGAGTCCTAGCTTGGGTAGGTTTCATGTCATATGGAAGGTTTTGGTTTGGGGTCTTATTCGAAGACTTGTAGACCAACTCTTGGGTGTTCCACCTATATAATGAGGGCCCGGGGAGGGGGCCGGCCACCCCAACACCACAAGGTGGCCGCACCCCATAGTGGCCGGCGCCCCCCTCTCCCAAACCCTAGCCGCCCCACCTCCTCCACCTCTCCCGCAACGCTTAGCGAAGCTCCGCCGGAGTTCTCCATCGCCACCGCCACCACGCCGTCGTGCTGCCGGATTCAAGGAGGAGCTACTACTTCCGCTACCCGCTGGAACGGGGAGAAGGACGTCGTTTTCATCAACACCGAACGTGTGACCGAGTATGGAGGTGCTGCCCGTTCGTGGCGCCGTGATCAAGATCTTCTACGCGCTTTTGCAAGCGGCAAGTGAACGTCTACCGCAGCAACAAGAGCCTCATCTTGTAGGCTTTGGAAATCTTCAAGGGTGAGTCTCGATCATCCCCTCGTTGCTACCGTCTTCTAGATTGCATCTTGGCTTGGATTGCGTGTTCGCGGTAGGAAATTTTTTGTTTTCTATGCAACGAATCCCTACACCAACTTAAGTCCCAAACGGCTCTTTCTCTCGTGAGGGCTATAAAAGCCACTTCTTCCTTGAAGAGGTAGGTCAACTATTCATATCTCTCTCTCATACTCCGTTGTTGAACATCTAAATATTTGCTTCATCTCCCTTTCCTCCTATGATTCTTGCGTCTTTTTGAGGTATTTCGAAGAGGAGATCTAGATCTCCAATCTACATCGATAAATTCTTCCTCTAAGTGAGGGAAACTCTTGGGATCTAGATCGTGCAGTCATTAGTTGGTTTCTTCTTCCCCTCTAATTCATCTCTAGAACTTATTGCTTTGCTGGGTTTTGAGTGTGAAGGATTTGAATATCCTTGGTGTTCTCGCTTTGCATCCTTGCATAGTGTTGATCTTTCCATTACAATTTATTCGAGTAAGAGTTTGTGAGCTTGTTAATCTTGGAGGGTGACCTCATAGTCAGGGCCTTCCTTGACCATATTATATCCATGTATATTGTAGCCCTTTAAATGGAGTTTTTCACTAAAGTGATAACATGAAGCGAGAAAACGGAAATAAACGTGGATCAAATAACTAGTAACCTCTATAACATGCAACAATCCTAGCCGCCAAATATGCAGATCGCCGGCTAGTCAACCATGAGAAAGCTAAATAGAACCAGAATTACAATTGCCATCCCACCAATGTTGTCGAGTCAAAATTTGTACAAAGTTATGGTTCTTGTTTGTATGTCCACAATACAAAAATATACTGTTATTATGGTACACATTAACATTATGCACCTCATGTAACAGTAGACTTTACCCGCAAAAAAAAAAAAAACCCCGTAGACTTATGCTTTATACAACATCTGTGATATCACTGGTTCTAAATTGGCTGAGTAAAGCCACATGACACATTGATTAACTACCTACCATTTACTTCAGACATGGTCACGTCATTAACACTGCAAGACTTAGTAGAAGTTGATGCTTCCTCATTTCCTACTCTTAAATTAAAATATGCTGGATGGTTAGGATGACGTAGTATCATAGTCTTGTTGCTTAGCATTGCAACTACATCCAACATGGTTGGTCGATCATCTGAATTCTCCTGTACACACAACAAGGCAATACTAATGCACCTCATCATGTCGGTCGAGTGACACTTGTGAAGCAATGACACATCCACAAGCTCGATCCATTTTCCCTCTTCAAATAATTGCCAAGCCTATTTGAAATAACATCACATACTCAGGTAGGACACTAGATAAACAATTTTATTCAAGTTATATGGATGTCAGTGCACTCACATATCCAAGGAGATTGATGAAATCTCCATGTTCATGGCTACCGGAATTCCTTTTCCCGGAAAGTATCTCCAGGGTCAAAACACCGAAGCTAAAGACATCAGATTTGATTGAGAACATGCCATGTGAAGCATACTCGGGAGCCATGTAGCCACTAAAAAAGATGTAACATATGTTCAGTTACCGCAAGGTTGATTTAAAATAAAATTTTCATATTTGACTAATCGATATGGAACTTACTATGTACCAACAACTCTTCTTGTAGTGTTTCCATCGGTGTTATTTGAGCTGAATATTTTTGCTAGACCAAAATCTGATATTTTAGGAATCATTTCGTTATCCAGTAGAATGTTGCTTGGTTTAAGATCTCGATGTATGACACGCAGTCGAGAGTGCTTATGTAGGTAAAGAAGTCCTTCTGCTATTCCTTCAATTACTGAAATACGTTTGTTCCAATCCAGTAAAGACTTTCCATTTTCATCTGCATATGGACTAAACATTAGTATAATGCATAGAACATATTTTCAGTATTTTTATAGGCATCAGTATGAAAAACAAATATATGCCATGAATCTTGAAATGCAAATTCATATATATGTACCAAAGATGAAGAAGTCCAAGCTTTTGTTTGGCAAGTATTCATAGACCAGTATTTTCTCCTCTTCTTGAGAGCAACATCCCATCAGCTTAACCAAATTCCTGTGTTGAAATTTTGCTATCAGCTCAACCTCATTCTTGAACTCTATGAATCCTTGTCCCGAATGTGAATCAAGTCTCTTTACTGCTATCTCTGTTCCGTCAGGTAAGTAGCCCTAGGAATTAACAAAATTAGAACCTCTTCAGTGATATTAGCCACAATTGATTATCTTTAATTATGTCACACAAGTTAGTTCCCAGATCAGTAAAAGCAAATTTACCGCATTTCAGATAAACATTTTTCTCGTAATTATTGTTCGTATAATTTGGCGAGGCTGTCTAGGGACACTAGTACTTTTGTCTAACTAGAATGTGCTGAAAACTTGTAGACACATGTATTGATTAGAAAGCGAGTAATAGAAGGATGTGTTTTATATGTACCTTATACACAGGGCCAAATCCACCTTCTCCAAGTTTGTTTTCTTCAGAAAAGTTACTTGTAGCCTCCAAAATCTGAAGAAAGTCAAAAACTGAAAACTCTGCTTCCATTTCCCGAACTAATTCATCTCCTTCTTCCAACTTATGAGTAGACCCCTTTTCTCGTAACGCCACTTTACCTGAAAATTTGTGAATTGTCGCAAATGATCGCCCAATTAGTTATGCTTTATATTCAGTGGAGTATACATATATATTCTGTTGAGCATTTCAGTAACACCAATTTACTCACCTTTTCTATAACTTGTTCTGAGCCGACGACAGTAAAGGATGAAGCAGAAAGCAACTACTGCTACCGGAGCAGCTATGGATATGACAATCACCCAAGGTTGGATCCCTTTAAAAGTAAACATGCACGGAATATGATAAGCAAATGGCATGCAGACGGATATGGCAATCACCCAAAGTTCCTCATCGTCATCGGCAAGTGCCTTGTAACGTTTGATTTGTTGGGGACTTCGGGCACGTATGCATGGATAGATAAATCGAAGTAGTTCAGATGAATTGTTAATCTCACACACACACACACACACACACACACACACACACACATACTTTTGCCTGTCATCTGAGCCGGTGCTGGAGCGATGGACGATGGAGATAGAATCCGCTGCATGGATTTGCCGTCGTAGAACAGATTCGCCTCGAACCTGATGTTGCAGCGCAGGACGAAAATCCGTCCTCCCAAGCGCACGGACGTGGTAGCGTTGACCATGCCGACTATCCGCCGGAGGCACGCCATGCAGTCGCCGGCGGACAGGTCGGGCGTGCACGGCGCCAGGGAGTAGAGCGTAGGGATGGTGCTGCCAATGGAGTCCATGAAGGCTGTGGTGAACCGCCTCTCCGTGGCGGCTGCCGCGTACTGGGCCGTCCCATTCAGCAAGTCCTGGACGGCAGCGGCGACGACGCCGGGATCGCCGGGGATGCCGTTCTGGTTCCAGTACTGGAAAAGCGTGTCGTTGCCGGTCAGACTGGATGCTGAGCTTAGGATGCCGTCATCGCTGGAGAAGCCTAGAAGGCACCCTGGTTGCTGGGTGGGGTCGTAGTCGTAGTAGACGATGGCGCCCTTGTGGTTGGGGCAGGACTGCTGCGCATGCTGGAACGAGGCGACGACGCAGTCTCGGCACGCGGTGGTGTTGGTGAAGTCACCGCGGCAGAGTGCAAGCGCGTACACCGCGTCGGGTGCTTGGCCGGCGGTGGCGGTGGCAAAGAGCTGCGGCGAGGAAGAGGTGTTGTTGGGAAGTGTGGCGGCGAGGACGGCGAGGTTGGACTGGTAGGTGCTGTTGACCGTGTAGTTGCCGTCGGCACCGCAGAGCTGCGCTGTCGCCGATGCCGACAACGGCATGAGGAGGAGTAGGAGGAGCAGGACGCCCACCATGTTCCCTGATCGCTCCATCACTTTGGTCTAGTACAAGAAATGCTTGCCACTCTTCTCGTGTCGTACGTTTTGGGACGGACGGTGATTTGGGAAAACGAAAGAAAAGTTTATGCGGTGAGGGTGATCAGCCGTCCGTTGTTTTTTTTTTTTAGATATGGGAGCATAGCCCCAGCCTCTGCATCAATCGATGCACACAGCCATCAGTAATAGAGTACTGCTTACTAAGGATAATTTGGCAAAGAGAAAATGGACAGGATGTCCAAAATGTTGTTTTTGTAGCAACAATGAAACTGTTGATCATCTATTTCTTCATTGTCCTTTTGCAAGAATTGTTTGGCGAATGATATTCTTTGCATATAATATTCCACCTCCTTCCAATATAACTAATATGTTTGGTAATTGGCTAAATGGAGTGAATAAGAAAGATAAAACATTTATTCGAATTGGTATTTCGGCAATTTGTTGGTCGATTTGGACTAGCCGGAATGATATTATCTTTAATAAACAAAAAGGCACAAATTTTTTGCAGGTTATCCTTCGTGCGGCGCATTGGCTACAACTATGGGCATGTTTGCTCCCGGTGGACCAGCGGGATACCATGGTTACTGGATGCAACCGGCTCCTGGAGGTCACTCGGGACTGCTATTTCCAGGCTACTGGATGGCGACACATTAGCAGAATTCTAGATGGATAGTTCTTTGTATACCTTCCATCGACACTTGTTCTGTTTCGATATTTTAGTTTTGTACGGTAGCCGTCCGTTGTTTTCCTATAGACTTTGAAACCATCAAACACGACGCTCGTCACCCTGTGAGAACATAATCATTCACTTGGTCAATGCACTCCGGGCCGGCAGCATAGAATGTAAGAGTTCTTGGTAATTAAAAGGGAGATATATGGATGCAAGAGTTGCCAAATAGCCGTCCATACACGCCAACAACTACAAACACTCGAAAAATATGCCACCGGAGACTCAAGCCATCATCCGCGAGTAGTCGCCATTGTCTTGACGTTCACCATGGCATTCCGACTTCTCAGCGAGACAACAAAATATGTACAAAGGAGACCCAACAGCCACGCAAACTTTTTTTAGAGATAAGACCATCTGCCCAGCTTTAAATTCACTACAGAAATGGAACAAGATGCCGGTGGCCGAATCTTGTGCCGACGGCAATATGTCGGGGCCCGTCAAGGAATAGAATCAGGCGCCAAATTTTATTAAGTCTAAGTCGATTTCACAGCCCTTTGATTTGTCTCGCGGTCCGTGCTGATATGGGAAGTGCAAGTGGAATGCAACTGATATTTCTTAGTTGCGCACGAGTTGCAACTCATATTTTCTCAGTTGCGCACGGGTTGCAACTCATATTTTCTCAGTTGCATAACTGATATTTTATCGGTTGCGCATGAGTTGCAAATGATATTTTCGCAGTTGCGCCTATGTCACAACTTGTATTTTTTTCCAGTTTCGCACGGGCTACAATTGGTATTTTCTCATACTAGTTGCAACTGATATTTTCTTAGTTGGGCATAAGTTGCAACTAATATTTTCTCAGTTACATATGTGATCATATTTTTTCAGTTACGCATGCGTTGCAACTTGTATTTTCGCAGTTACTTATGCAAATTGAATAGCTTAGAAGCCAACTTAGGCTAAATAAAAATCAGTCCCCTGATATCTAGGTGCTCCTTTAAATTAATAAAATCATACACGGTGGAGTACAACACATTATAAATACAAGTCCATAAGCACATGGGCACACCCGAGCACCCAAACACACGCACAAGCACCGACATAATTCAGAGCAAACATCAAACATATCAAACTAAGAGAACAAGTGTTCACTCAGGGCTAGAAGATGCAATGCTGAAGTCGTCAAGGTGGTGTGAAGAGGCCTTATCTCCTCTATCACGACATCTAGAAGGCCAATATCCCTCGATCTCATCAACATCCTCCATTGCTGCATATATATAAGCATTTTATAAAGAACATTGTCAAGCTTGCCAATGAGTTTATTTCTATCGTTCCAAAGGGTCCAACACTACGCGGTGAAAGTGAACCAAACTAGCCTATGGTATGGTCCAGAAAGATCCTGGGAAATCGCAAGAAATTCACCGCCCCATGCCGGATTCCAATCACAATGTAGGAGTTCCCTAACCCCTGCCCACATGAATTTTGCTAAGGATCAGTCAAAGAAGATGTGATTGCAATCTTCCAAGTCTCTACAAAGCGCCATCTGAGGGGCCTCGACGCTTAGCTACCTGCTCAGAGCATGGTAACTAGCCTCAAATTAATGAGTTGCCACAAGAATATTTTGATCTACACTGGGACATGTGTAGGCCAAACCTTCTTGAAATGAGTAACCGCCACCCCTTGCAACAGTCGGAGATACGTGGATCTATCCGAGAAGCCCCCTATGCCTCTAGATACCATGAGATAATGTCCTCCTCCTCGGACATTTGGGAATCCTAAATCTCACTTGCCACATTATCCCATTTGACAGCTTCCACGAGACCATATGGCCTATGAAATTGGAGCATCCAACCATCCTCAATCCGTGACGACCATACCGTAAGGAAAGGGAAGGTGGATAGGCTAAAGATGTTGGGGAATTGTTCGCGGAGCGGAGAAGAGCATGTCCACTAGTCCAGACAGAAATATGAGCGCCTCCCATTCTTGACCTGATGTCTAGATCGCAACTTGAAATACCACTAAGTTCTTGAATAGAGTTCCATAAATGTGATCCCTTCATGGGAACTGCCGCCAAAAATAGGTCGGTATGCCCCAGATATTTAGCCTGGAGCAAGTCTACCCAAAGACCCTCCGCATTCTTCTATATCTTCCAGATCCACTTGAGAATTAGGGCGATGTTTATAATTCACGTACCGAGGACTCCCAATCCTCCGAACTCCTTTGGTTTACACATTTTTTCCCAATCGACGATGCCGTATTCCCGTTTCTATCCACTCCTTCCTAGACGAAGCGAGACATAACCTTGTTAAAATTTCATGAGTCGAGTCATATGGCATGTAGAGACTCATAGAAAAGATCAGCAGGCTAGAAAGGGAAGAGTCAACAAGTTCCAGCTTCCCCGTTGAAGCCAGGAACAACCCCTACGAAGGGTCTACCCTGTGGCCAACCTTCCTAGTGAAAAAGTTCATATTATTGGCCTGTCACTCACGGGTAAGCCAAGATATTTAATTGGGATTTCCTAAGCTTGCAATTAAGCAGGTTCGCAATCCCTATTTGTTCAGTTTTGTAGCCTCTTGATTGTTTGGGAACAACAAAAATAGGGTGAATGTCGCATCAATCAAGCATTTGTGTGTTTGACATGCTTGAAAATGGATTTATGTTCCTACCAAGAATAGGAATATGGACTACCTAGGTGGTCGTAGAACAGTAACGAGCTCGAGGGGAACATGTTTCCTGAGGGAGAAAGAGTGAGAGAAGCGTTGAAATGTCGTGGTAAGAAAAATGGTCAAAGGAAATTAGGTATATATCGTAGGAATCAGCTATTGGTGTGTTTGACCATGAAAGAAGTATTTGTGTTCCAATCCTTATGTCAGATAAAAAGGTAACATATTTAGTATGTACACATAGTTAAAGCTATGTAAATATTAGAAAATAAGAAATACATAAAAGAAGGTAATGTAAATAAAAAATATAATACAGCATTCAAAATAGGAAGCCTTCGTTTGGAAGTACATAATCTCACATTTGGAACACGACATAAACTCTCCTATTATACAAAGGTATGTTGTTGTGGAGAATACATTGGCATGGTAAAAGAACAGGATACTAGGAAAAACATGCACTATCTAGGAATGGTGATAGATATGGTCAAATCATTAACACTACATGACTGTAGAACACCGGATGCCTCTTCATTTCCAACCCTTAGATTGAAATGTGCTGGCTGCTTAGGTTCAGCCATGACCATAGTCTCACTGCTTAGCATTGCAATAACATCTGCCATGGTTGGTCGATCAGCGGCGTTCTCTTGTACGCACAAGAAGGCTATTTTGATATACCTCTTCATCTCTGAGGAGTGGCTATTCGGAACCAAAGACGTATCAACGATATCAGTCCACCTTCTGTCTTCCCATAATTTCCATGCCTGTTTGCATTTTTTCACACAAATTAATGAGGTTGTTTCATAGTTTAAAATAGCCGGCTATACCCGGGTTATAGCTCTCTATAGCCTTTCCCGCATGGTGCGGCTAACTGCATTAGCCCGCTAAAAGGTTCCAAAGTCCTTAAATAGCCGACTATAGCCAGACTATAGCCGGGCTATAGCTGTTTTGGAAGACCGCGGCTATATTCTGTAGCCGGCTATTTTAAACATTGGGTTGTTTAGCAGACTAAGAAGAAAAATTTGCATATGCTTTAGTTTGCGTGCATAAGCTTACATGGCACAGAAGATTGATGAAATCACCACAGTGTTGGGTACTTGAGTTCCGTTTTCCACTTAGGATCTCAAAAATAATAACACCAAAGCTGAATACGTCGGATTTAATTGAGAAGACGCCCTCTGAAGCATATTCAGGGGCCATGTAGCCACTAAAATTGTATATGAAATATGTCAGAATTATTGTATATAGTTGAATTGCAAAATAGATTTACATAAGTGTATTTATATCAGAGAGACTTACTATGTGCCAACAACTCTTCTTGTCGTGTTTCCTTCAGTGGTATTTGAGCTGAATATTTTTGCTAGCCCAAAATCTGAAATTTTAGGATTCATTTCGCTGTCCAAGAGAATGTTGCTTGGTTTAAGGTCTCGGTGTATGACACGTAATCGGGAATGCTTATGTAGGTAAAGAAGTCCATGTGCTACTCCTTCAATTACTGCTACAAGTTTGGACCAATCCAGTAAAGCTCTTTCATTTTCATCTGTGAACATCAATTGGATATTAGTATAACACACAAGAAAAACAGCTAGATAAATGAATAAAATTTGTATATCTAAGCAATTCCTATAGGGCTAACAGAAACAGACTCAAGTAACCTCTACTCATTCTGATGCTCGACAAATGATTATTAAAGTAAATATAGAAGCAACACATACCGAAGATGAAGAAATCCAAGCTTTTGTTTGGCAAGTATTCATAGACCAATATTTTCTCTTCTTCTTGAGAGCAACATCCCAAGAGTCTAACCAAATTCATGTGCTTGAGTTTGGCTATAAGCTGGACTTCAGTTTTAAACTCTATCATTCCTTGTCCAGAATGTGAAGCAAGTCTCTTCACTGCTATCTTCAATCCTCCAGGAAGCTGGCCCTGAGAAAAACGTAATCAAAAGTTACGATTTCCCAGACTACACACTAACCGTACTGATAAGAGTTGGCATAATATCTGCTAGCTAGGTCTGTAACGAGAACATTGGCATGCATGCTCGTTATATATAACTCTAATAATCCATACAAGAATTCAGGTTAGGCAGTTCAATAATTCCGAATAGAGCATGAAGATCATATGCATACTAATTTACCTTGTAAACGGAGCCAAAGCCACCTTGTCCAAGTTTATTTTCTTCTGAAAAATTATCGGTGGCCTCCAATAGCTGTTGAAAGTCGAACACCGTGAACTCTGAGTTTTTCCCTTGCCAAACTAGTTGTTCCTCTCCGTCCGAACTCAGAGCACGTCCTGATTGTTGAATGTTGTGTAACATCATTACAATTAATGGTACTCACAGGCTTATTACTTCAATTGCCAAAAAAAAAGACGGGTGTGTTTCGTCGGTAACTAAATACCATACCTTTTCTTCGCTTTGTGAGTCGACAGGCGTAAAAGGCGAAGAAGAGAAATGCTGCTCCTGCTACAGGAACTACAACTGTGGGAATTACCCACAGCCTGCTCTTTTGTTTGGTCAGAGTTGGAGCTGACGGCGGTGGCTCTGGCGCCCCGAGACGCAGCATGGGTTCTCCTTTATAGAACTGAGTCGTCTCGTACCTGAAATAACACCGTGTGACACCCATCTGTCCTCCTATGCGATGGGACATGGTGGAGTTGACCATGCCAAGAAGACGACGGAGGCACGCTAGGCAGTCCCCTGAGGAGAGGTCCGGCGTGCACTGCGCCAGGGAGTGCACCGTCGGGAAGGTAGTGCCGGTGTCCATGGCGCCCGTGGCGAACCGCCTCGGCTCCAACTCTGACCAAGGTTGTCGCAGAATTCATCTGCGGCCGCAAGGAACGGTGTTAGGCCGCTGAGGAGAAGCAGGAGGAGGATGACCATGGCTGGGCTATAGAGGTGTTCCTCTTTTTCTTCAGGCAGGTGATCGGACTCGGTTCCCTTAGATATAGGATGGCAAATTCACCTTCGGTGACATGGAAAATGATAGTTTTTTTTTTTCAGTACTAGATTCGGGACAAGTCAACACGCACCAGTAGAAAAGAGGGCTTTGGTTTTTTTTTGCTCCACATTAGCACCGGATTTGGCACGAATCGGTTAGCACCGGTTCGTGCAGTTTGGATGTCAGGGACCAGCCGCGGTATTAGCACCGGTTCGTGCGGGACCTTTAGCACACGAACCGGCGCTAAAGGTCTACCCTTTAGCACCGGTTCGTGTGTTACGAACCGGTGCTAAAGGTTTTTCTGCTCCCACGCACCTCCCTCCCGTGGATCGCCTTTTTTTGCCTTTTCAGATTCTTGTATGTTATGCAACCTACTATTCGGTGAAATTAAGAAATTGTAATTTTCATATTTTTTTGCAAAAAAGTCTGAAAATGGTAAAACCTCATTAACTTTTACACACGATGTCGGAAAAAAAAGTATATTATATCAAAATCATCGTGGGAAAATTTAAATATGAAAGGAGGAAGATTATAGTTTTTTGCTAGAAATTTAGAATTTTTTTATTTTTTTTTAAATTAAAATTAATAATTGCATCCTGCATAAAGATTACTATTACTTCTAGCAAATTATAAGATATTCAAATTTTCAGGTTTTAGGTTTGGCAAAAAAATTAAAAGTACAAATTATAAAGTTAATTTTTGTTTATTTATTAAAGATTATTATTATATCATTACTTTTGTATATTAAAAGAATTATTTGAAATTCGAACAATAAAGAAATATGACATCGAACGATATGTTAATAGGATTGATATGATACTAGTATCACATACATGCGTGCGAAGCACTTGGATGCGGGACGGAAAGGAACTTGAAAGTTAAGCGTGCTAGTGGTAGAGTAGTGGGTGGATGGGTGACCGAACGGGAAGTTTGATCACGAGTAAGTAATTGGACTAGATATAAGGGTAGTTAGAGACTAAACTTGTGAAATAACTAAAATATTAGAAATTCTGAAAAAAAAAGAAAAAAAGGAGTGGAAAATAATTCGGATTTTTTTTACGGTAGCGGGGTTCTACCGCGGCAGTGTTTTGGGGCGTTTTCCTGCCGCAGCAGATCCCCGGCAGCCACCACGTGGTGCCCCCTTTAGCACCGGTTCGCAACTGAACCGATGCAGGGGGGCGGGGGGGGGGGGCTTTTGCACCGGATGCGTTGCAAAAGAAAAAAAAATCGGATTGTGAAATAACTAAAATATTAGAAATTCTGAAAAAAAAAGAAAAAAAAGGAGTGGAAAATAATTCGGATTTTTTTTAAGGTAGCGGGGTTCTACCGCGGCAGCGTTTTGGGGCGTTTTCCTGCCGCAGCAGACCCCCGGCAGCCACCACGTGGTGCCCCCTTTAGCACCGGTTCACAACTGAACCGATGCAGGGGGCGGGGCTTTTGCACTGGATGCGTTGCATCGGTTGGGCATCCGGTGCATATGGCCCTTAACCAACCGGTGCAAAAGCCCCATTTTTCCACAAGTGACGTACATTTATTTTGAATTAATTTTATGAACCATTCACTTGGTCTTCAGCAGGTCATGCCGGCCGTTTAGCTAGAATATTACAAGAGCTTCTACTTGGTCTCCTCTCGTAATATA
This sequence comes from Lolium rigidum, assembly GCF_022539505.1. Taxonomy (NCBI): domain Eukaryota; kingdom Viridiplantae; phylum Streptophyta; class Magnoliopsida; order Poales; family Poaceae; genus Lolium; species Lolium rigidum. The sequence continues at coordinate 20,428,667 of NC_061508.1, forward strand.
ATATGTTATTATAACCAATTAACTCATATATTTATTGTAATGTGATACTTTGGCAGAATATTGTATATTGTAGGAGGGTACATTCTAGTACTCCTATATTCTTTTTTTAGGAGAGAGTACTCCTATATTCTTGTTTCTGCAGAATCTGCACCAGTGAAGCTTAATATTTGTATGCAGAACAAGGTCGGGCAAAAGTCTCGATAGAATCTTAAGCCTACTATCAAATAGGGCTGCAGCGGTGTACCGCATACATCCCGCGAAGAGTGAATTAAGGCAAAAGTTGGGAAGAAATTTGAAGGTGAAAATATGAAGGGGCGGAAGAAAATCAGTCCCGCTTCCCGTCCACGCTGCAATCCTGCTATCAAACGCGGCCGCCTAATTATACTTTTCGGTTTACTACTTTCTTTGGCTCTGAGTACTTATCGCAGATTCAAGAAATTTAGATATATTTTAACCTAATAAAATAAATTGGTTAATCTCGTCGTCTAAATCTAATGTCATCTCAGTGACCAACAAATGTACAAGCAACTGCTTTCCATATTTGCTCGTCGGGGGGGGGGGGGGCTCTCATGCCTTGTCAAGAAACTAATATGTCGTACTATATATATATGTTGCCGGCCACCAACTAATTATGTACAGTACATGTCTATATCACCAGTGTAGGAGAAAGCGGTCACCATCAACCACGACTGACTTAATACCACATCGCATTCTTCAAAGTGTGTCAACCAGTGTAGGCGGCGGCGATGATGGAGGCGCCAACTGATGTGGAGGAGGAGGAGGCCGAGGCGGAGGAGGAGGAGGAGACCGAGGTGGAGGAGGAGGACGACGCGTTGGCGGCGGCGATGATGGAGGCGCCAACTGATGTGGAGGAGGAGGAGGCCAAGGCGGAGGAGGAGGAGGAGACCGAGGTGGAGGAGGAGGACGACGACGACGAGTTCGAGTGGTCCGACGACGACGGGCCACACCCGGACGAGACGGCCGATCAGCAGCGCGCGCTCGTCGAGTCGTTCGAGTCGGAGAAGAAGCTCCAGGACGACGCCCGTGCCCGCAAACAGGCGCAGATTCGTCGCGTCGTCGAGCTCTTCATCCAGGCGGTGCAGCGGGGGAGGGCGGACGTCGACGCAGTGCTGGAGCAGCGGCGTCTAGCTACCGCCCTACGCACGGAGAGGCGGCGCGCGCAGCAAGAGCTGCGGCGGAGGGAAGGCGACGCCGGGGCGGGGCCGTCGAACACACCGCCGGGCGGTCAGTAGGCTAGGTTTAGATGAAAGCTAGCCGTTTTCATTCAAACTTTGTAATATATAATCAAAATGGAATGAAAACCTTTATTTTCGTGCACCAATATTTATTTGGGGGTGCGTTTGAGGGACGCGGCTGGGGAGCGACGTCCCCCAAACGCGGCACGAACAAAACACGTCCCCCAAACACTCAATCCGGCGCGGTTTGGGGAACGCTTTGGGGGACGCGGCTGGAGATGCTCTAAGACATCTATGTATGAACGTAGGAAGTAATATATGTATTCCAACCATACAGAGCTAAAAAGAATTGGTACATAGATGCATTTCAATAGGAAAAGTGTCAATAGAAACAATGTTGCTAGAAAAAATAGCATGTAGATCATAAAAGGATCCAAAGTCAAATTATGAATTAATTAAACCTCATTTTCTGAATTGCGAATTATAAAGATGGAAATATCATAAAAATATAGATATCAAATAATGTATTTTGAATTTAAAATATATTTTAAAATAATATATGCTGCAACATGCAAAGCATGTGTCGGCAATATTAGAAGAGTTTCAAAGAAGCTCAAGCAATATGAGCATATTACGTTTGCACGATTACTGTTGTAGTTGCATTTTTTTAATTTTATTCAAAATAATTAGTATCACAAGTGGCAGAGCCAGAACATCAACCATGTATAGCCATGTTAAAGTTCTGTAGTCAAATACATATATTTGTATAAATTTTTAATTATTTTTTACATATTTTAAGCTTGTATCGCCAAAAAACTGTGTAGTCAAATGACTACACAGCCTTAGTGTGGCTCCCTCACTGTATCACATATATATGATATGACTGCATTTGTATCCACTCACTAGTTAAAACTGAGGGAGTAGCTTTTATGAGTTTGTTTCATTCATGCCGGAAAAGTCCGGTTTGAACCTGGGTTCATGTGAACCCTAGTTGGAAATGCATTTTCCAAATGTAAAAATTCTGAAATAAAAATATCCGGATACGTACGCATGTTCCATGTGTTCGTAGAAAGTTTTCGCGGATAAACCACTTTTTTATTTTAAAATCTAAAAAAGACAAAATACGTCACATATATATACTGCTATATAGCCCTGCAAAATTTCACTTTTTTGCCGAGACAAAATAAAAGGTTATTTCGTTACGAAACTCATGTCCAGGGCACATATTTGAGATCATCTGAGAAATCATTTTACGTTTCAATTTTAAAAACATATTTTGACATCACAAACGGAACTTTTCAAAAACTGAGTTCACATGCCCCCATGTTCCATGCATGCAGTCTCCATTCATGCCGCGTTAAATAAAGTTCATCATGAGTGATGGTGCTGCCGCGGTACTTTCTACTGTAGTAGTATTAAAATAACCGGTGACGGTGATCAAGCAGTTGCCTGGCAGTTCCTGTTGTCTTCAGTAAAAGAGGAATCCACGGATACCGATTTTAGATCTAAGCACTTTAGTCTGTTGTTTAAGACAGGGCGTAATGGGTGGTTGAGTATTGTATGGTTCGCACTGCCCTACTCCAGTTCTATATAGACGACACTAGCTCCTACTCTATTATGCTGAGATACAAGCTTTAAGTAGATCTGGTATAGCTCGGTGCGTAGCCCCTTCAAGTTGCCTTCGTTCAAGGGAGGGCCGGTGATTTGGGATCTTCTAGGTAGCAGTACTGCCAGAGGTATAGACTTAAGCTTTCTTTGATGCATCTACATTCCACGTACAGTACTACTATATCCCGTGGTTTTTATTATGCATTTTGTTCCTAAGCATGTCCCGCCTTTACTTACTGTCAGTCGTCGGTGATATAATCTTGTTATTACTGTCCGCAAAGACATAGTGTAGCAATAGTACAAAACGTGTTCGTTTTTTTTAGCGTTTTCGAACGCGGTTTAGTCGATTTAGAAACAATTGCTCGTGTCAGCTGCGTCGGGGTGTTAACACCCCAATACTACTCGCACTCAATCCAGATGAAGATTCAGGAATTACACTTGGAGCATCAGGGGGAACAGAGTCTACACAGAGATGAGCAACTAAGAGGAGACGCCATGGTTAGAGGAAGAAGAAGCTACAGACGCACGCCTACACCAAGCCAGGCCCAAGCCTTCTAGCCAAATCCATTTGTCCTCGTACCCCGGGCCTTTTTGTAGTTGCAGTCATTATGGAAGGGGTCGCTGACATGAGCCCACGGCACTTTTCTTTCGAAATGGGGGATATTTCACCCCAGCTTCTGCATCCAAAGGATGCACATTTTTTTTTATTAGCCCGCGGCACTGCGAGTGGCTGCCTGCTTGTCCAGTCAAATTTAGATGGCCGAACATCTAAAAAAAAAAGATGGCCGAATATCTTTTATTTTGTTTTCCAGGAGTCAATAGCATAAAATCACCACTTTGATGATGAAATTTACCATCTCCACCATTTTACGTTTGCGGGACAAAAAACCACGAGATTTTGCTCTGTTTATTGAGGAATGCACTAAACGTAAATTGAACGCGAATTGACGGGGAATCTGCCTGGTGGGCCCACTGTAAGTGACGACGTGGCACAAAACTGAGCAATTTCTTGAGATGGACTGGGTCCCACATATCATCCAAATTAAAAAAACCTAAAGATCTTTAAAATCTCCGTAGGGAAAAAAGGAAAGCACAAAAGAAGAACCACCGCGCACGTGCGGCAGTGCCTGGCCGTATCTGTACGCCGTCGCTCGCCTGGCCACGTACATACGCCGTCGCGCGAGCCGCCGCACTTGTCGACCATGCCGCCTCCGCGCTCTGCTCAATGACGAGGGCCCTCGCCGGCGAGCCTTGGGAGCCGCTCGGCATGGCGTAGCTGCGTTGCCGCGCATCTTGGAGAGCCGCGTGCCTGTTTGTGTACGTATGCCGCCTCCCGCCTAGCTGCGCTCTCCCGCCGCCGGACGCTTGGCTTTGTAGTACGCCACCGCGCGCCTGGCCATGCCCGCCCTCCACCGCGCCATGACGGCCACTCCTCCCAGCTCGCGCTCATGGTCAGATCCTCCAGGATGCGCGGACGCACCAACTCGGTCGGCTCCTCCAGGATGCGGAGTGACGCGCGGCGGCTGGAATTTGGGCGGGGGCGGGGCGAAGGTTGAGGGGCGCGTGGGCGGCGGCTGAGGGGAAGCACCTGCCGAGTAAATAGCGCATGGCTGTGCAGTGAGGGGACAGCGGCGCGGGCGCTGCAGGGGCGGCGGCTCTGGTCGGGAGCGCCGGCGGCGGGCGTGCTGCGGGGCGACGGCGGCGCGTGCTGCGCGGCGACGGGGGCGCGTTCCCAGTCAATTCGCGTTCAATTCAGGATTAGTGACTTTTGCTAAAAACTTCGCGAAATGTGGTGGTTTTTGTTCCGCGAACGTAAAGACAGTACTATAGATACCCCTTTCCAATAACCGTCTATTTAGCTATCTATATAAGCCTGAAAATCCGGAGAGAGAAACTGAAAAGAAATGAGTATGAGTTAATTCGAGCGATCAGTCTAGGCGCATCCCGTAAGAAAATAACTGCCAGGTATATAGACGTCCCCGTACAACGGGAGAAGAGCCGTCGCTAGGTAGCGGTTAATACGGAATTAGACCGTCTTTAATTCTGCACACAACCTGACCCTTTCCCGTTATTCTCTTCGGCCTAGACATATTTCATAAGTGGCCAGCGTTACACACGGCTGATTAGACGCTGTTGTACATGCCCTTAGATTGCAGTTGCGGAATCGTCATACTACCTGTCTATTTATTCACGACGATGTAACAGAATGGGTGTGTAAAACATAATCTTTATTAGAGAGCTATAACCTATTTATTTTTAAAAAATGAAAGTATTACGAAATAATAGTACAGTATTTAACTATCTGTCATAGTATAAACTTAGTTTTGAAAAGAGAGGTCTAGAGTTGTTTTCCAAATACTTCAAAATTAGCACGTTTTAAAAGATAACGAGGTATTAATACGACAGGCTGTAGTGACAACCAAATATGTCAAAGTATTTAAGATTGTGGTATTCCAGAAACTATAGTATTGCCAATTACCGCAGCCAATAGTCACACGCTGCCACCCTAGAAGCTATCTCACTCGCCGGGTACTGAGAGCATCTCCACTCGTCCCCCCGACGAGGCCCCCGGCGAGCGTTTTTTCCATCCGGACGGCGTAATTCGGCCCAGTCGCGCCCCCGGTTCCTCGTTTTCGTCCGGATTTGGGCCTAAATCCATCCGGCGATCCCACGCCATCCCCGGCCCCCCGGGGAGCGCTCGGGGACTCCGGACGAGTGAAAAGCGGGCGTGGCCCCAACTTGTCGGCGACAATGGCCTCCGATCTACGGCAAAACCCTCGTCTTCCCGATCTACGGCAAAACCCTCGTCTTCCCGATCTACGGCAATACCCTCGTCGAACGAAAGCTTTGAACTCTCAAGTGGTGCAACATAGATAGATTATATATATATTTCGAATATAATTCGAATAAACATAAAAATTACATATAAAAACTTTAAAACTAAACTACTTCTTCTTCTTCTTAGAAGGCCCCGCCTCATCGTCGTCGCGGCGACGCTTCCGGCTCGTCACCTCCTCGTCGGAGGAAGTTGAGTCCTCCTCGTCGTCGTCCTCATCAGCCTCTTCGTCCTCCTCCTCCTGCTCCTTCTCCTCGCTCCTCGCTCCTCCTCCTCTTCCTCGGCCTGCTCCTCGGCTCTGCTCCACGGCCTCTTCGTCCTCCTCCTCGTCGTCCCACTCGTCCTCGCCGGCCGGCGGGGGGGAATCGTCGGCTGCTTGGACGATGCAGCTCGGATCCCACCAATGGCGCCATCCAGGCGGCTTCCCCTCGCTGTCGGTGTCCGATGGCCAAGAGATATCGCTCATGGTTGACTGGAGGATGGTGACGAGAGAACAGATGAATGGCTCAGCCCGTCGAAAACCGTTTATGTAGGTCTCTCGACGAAAGAGAGCGCCGGTTGCTCTTCCGCGGAGTTCGTGCTCCATTACGGCGGTTCTCGCATCGAGGCCACTTCGACCGTTCCCGACGAGTCGTTTCGGCTCTCCAGTCCACTTCGCGACGGTTCAATGCGGCGAGGGAACTCCGACGATTGCCCTTCCCGGTGACTCGCGCCGTCGCTATGCACGCGGTGGGTGCGCGTCCATGGGCTCGCGGCTGGAAAAATGGGCCTCCCCAGGCCAAAAACTACATCCATCCGGCGCTAAATTTCGCCGGATTTGGGCGTGGGGAGCCCAAACGAGTGGGGATGCTCTGACGCCCACTCCCTCGTCCCACGGTGAGCCCCGACTTCTGAGCCTTCTCCCTCGCCTAGTCTGCTCGATGGGTCAAAGTCTTCCGTTGGTGCATGTTCAAATCACCACGGTCTTGTTATCTTGGTAACACAAAAAAAACTAAAGTATATCAATAACATGGTATTTTAGTGTATGGTAAAACAATACTTTAGTTTTTCTTCTTTCTCTGTTTTAGAAATAACAGGGTCAGACCTCTTTATTCAATAGTACTTCAAAAAAACCACAGTTTTGGAGAAAATTGACACTTCAATGTTTTAGAAACGGAGGTATTCCCTGAATATTTTAAAAATAGTTTTATGCCAAACAGGGCCTGATCCATTAAACACTTTTGATTTGACTGGAGCGGGATGCACACAGCCTTTTTGTTTTAGATCTAACTTAGTCTGTCTAAAACCTTGATGAATATGTTGACTCCCAGTTTTAGTTAAACTCAAATTTTTATTTGACCAACTATATGGCGAAAGTTATCAATCTACCTATACCTAATACCTAATACCTAATCTATACCTAATATTAAAGGAGCTATGGTTTCTGCCAAAAAAATTGTCCAGCATTTGTTTGAAGAAATTTACCCTCCCATCAAATCTCATATTACACACATAATGTCATAGTACCGGTTCACTTGTGTTTTCTTTCTCTCCCCGACGACCTCTGCTCCCGAACAGAAGTGGTCTTTTAGGTCCTGGATCGGAGGGCCTCCACGCCTCAGATCGTTCGGTCTATTCCGCAGCCTGGGCCAGCCCATTTCCTTGTTTTATGTATGGCTCGGTGTGAGCTTGTTCCGCCCAAACGATGAACGAGGTATCGATGCTAGATTTTAGAGGGAATATCTAGTGCTCCCACCCCTTCGTATGCTACGGATGCTACCGTATAAAAAATATATTTTATACATGTTAAAAAATTATACGAAAAATTGTGAGTTCTCATGAAGTATGTTCCTACACCATTCCAAAATTTCATGTCCAAATTCAATATGGACACTGAGAAACAAAAAAAGAGAAAATCAGCATGAATAGTGTCATTATCTGATTTTGTCTTTTTGTGACACTAGGTAGCACTATTCATGCGGATTTTATCTTTTTTGTTTCTCAGTGTTCATGCTAAATTTGGACATGAAATTTTAAGATGTTGTAGGGACATACTTCATGAGCACTCACAATTTTTCGTATAACTTTTTGACACATATAAAATACATTTTTTATACGGTAGCAACCGTAGTATATGAAGGGGTGGGAGCACTAGATATGTTCTCCTAGATTTTAGTCCCACCTTGCTCCATCATAGAGACTCACGCCTGTTTATATAGTCAAATTTCCTGGAATCAACAAACCACCTTGGAAACAATACCATTGATTGGTATATTATCTAATGGTCAGGAAGAAATTAGATGGAAAGAGAACAACGAGAAAGGAAAGCAAGCAAAGAGAGAAGAAAGAACAATTTATTCTGAGATACTGAAAATCCAGGCCACTTAGGGCATGGCCAACGCGCCGCTCCAACTCACTGCCCCGCAGGCCACTAGGCTCGGATGTCAGACCCGAGCCTGCAACTCGTCGCCCTGCAGACTAAGTAGTCTCTTGCAGGGGAGGCAACCTCCTTGGCAGAGAAAGGTAGGAAAAACAGGAAAAAGGGGAAAAAGGTAGAAGAAACAAGAAGGCCACGAGCTCCAAAATTACGGCCGCGGGAGATGAGGGTCACGGCCATGGCGGCCGGAATCAAGCCAGCCGGAGCTTGTAGGGCAGGCCATGGCGGGCTCCCCGAACTCGAAAATACGGCCAAGACCGGCAGCTCAAGGTCCCGGCCATGGCAGCCGAAATCCCGCTAGCACGAGGTCGTTGGTGCAGCCATGGTGCGCGGCGCGAGCTCGAGACGATGCAACAAACTATGATTTCGGCGGTTTGACTAACTTGGTGCTTTGATTGAACCGATTTGAGCAGCTATTTTGGCCATCTTCATGGTTCTATGCGTGTATCTGGGAAGGTATTCAGGGAGGTGTACTAGAAAGGGGAACGGGGAAAGTAATATAAAAGAGAGCAATGTAGGCCCCACATACTACTGCTTTCGTTGGGTGAAAATTCAACAACACAGCAGCTTCAGCACTACACTACAAGTCTACGTGGAGAGGCTGAGGCGACCGCTTGGTACCGCCTCCATTGCTCATGCCCTTAGGGCAATGCACTGCTCTAGAGCTACTGCCTCACATCTTTAACTAGGTTCGGGTGGTCCAAAGTAGGTTCGGATGAGGAGTCAGCCTCCTCTTCAAGAAGTGGGATCTTAAGCCTAAAAGCATGCTTTTCGGAGAGAGAAAGAGATACATAGTATCATATTTGTGGGGTCCCTTCTCTCTTTTTTCTGACTAAAGTTATAGCTTTCATTGGAGAGATAAAATTGATCATGTTGCTTCTGACAACTTTTTTACATGAAGTAGCTAGTTGTGTATGCCACCATTACTCATGCGCTTAGAGGAGTAAGATATTTCCCAGCAAGGGAGAGAGCGGTGGTCGTCTTCGATTGAAGGGCGGCGGCAGCGGAGGATCCTGTCCGACTTTGGAAGCGGGTTTGATTTGGGGATTTTCTTTCCCCTGCCTCCTCCTGTTGGATGCGGTGGTCGATGACTTTTGTCAGCTGGGACAGGGCTTTCTTGGGTCGTTTTGGCTGGTTGGGCTTACCAACAGTGATAAGCGGTACCGGGTCATAGCTCCTGCTGAGTGCTGACCATGTACGTGAAAAACATAGTGTTGCCAAAACTCTTTATCTAGATAGACGTAGGAGTACATACGAATACATAGTTTAAAAACAAGCATATGTTTTTTTCATAAAGGAACAAAATGACAGGAACGAAATCACTTTGTACGCAACAGTATTCTCATTTCATCTGAAATAATTATATCTAATACTTTCTCCTTTTTATGGAAGTTGCCTGAGATTTATCAAAATTTAGATGTATCTAGATGTTATTTACAATTTACATAACATCTAGATACATCTGAATTTTGATAGATCTAAGGCAAATTTCATGGACCAAGGAAGTGTTACAATAAATTATATATATTAGTCGTGGTCTGGGTGACGCCATCCTGGTATGACGAGGGGGCATGGTCAAGGCAAAAAAAGAATTGATGTCATATCATCCCGGGCCTGCTTCCCGTCCGAGAGTTTCCGGAGCATAAATGTTGCAAGCGATGTGGACATAGCCATCCAGAGAAACAGTGGAGAGGATGTGGTGCCGGTGGGTCATGGACTTATTGCTATTCAACATTTTTAACAATACTAAACTTTTTAAAGAAATTCTAATAATTAATATTTTGTGACATGCAATTTATTTAAAATTAATTAACCCATGCATACTTTTGGTAGTCTATATCTATACCTAATAATAAAGCGGAATGTGCCGTCCTCCGTCCGGAATTTCGCACTTTAGCCCTTCTATTTTTTGAAATCAACCCGCACTACACAACGTCTAGGGTCTGGGGAGAACAAGGCTCGTTCGCTCCCGACTATCCGAGCATCGCGCTGCGGCACGCGCGAATCCGTCGTCCATTGGTTACGTTTTACTTCGGTCCCTCCAAAAATTAGCAATCAACCCGCAATATACAGGTTCCATCGTTTGGTTCGTCTGGTTTCTGCGCATGTCTGGATGGCTGAAGCGACAGAACAATTACTCCCTCCGGTTCATATTAATTATTGACTCAACTTTATCTAGATACAAATATATCTAGTTAACAAATATATCTAGATACATTCGTAACTAGATAAAATTGAGTCAATTAATTTAGTTTGGAGGGAGTATTAACTAGCCCTAAAGCCCAACTAGCTAGCCAAGCCATGTGATTGTGCACGCTAGCATGACCGAAAGCCTTGGCTACCATGCTAATGCTATCATCCTTGGTCCAAAGCTTTTACGATCACATTTTTGTATCAGGTCCGGTCTCGGCCAGGTCCACGCGCATCTACGATTTGCTATATATACACCCCTGGACCGAGGCTGGATATCAGCACAAGTTTCGCCGGTAGTCGCAAATCGATCTCACATATCATTACAAATTTTGCCTGCAGTTGCAAATCGATCTGACTTTTCTGAGGCTAGGATTGTATTATTCGAGGATCGATCTATATGAGTTTTAGGCTGTCTACCTGCTAGCTAAGAGCATCTTCACCGGTCCTCTCCATAGTCCCCCCAATAGCACTTTGGTGGTCTTAAAGAGAGAAAGTGTTCACACCGGCGGTCCCAAAAAGCGCCGGCCACTTTAAGACCCCAATAAAAACGGCGGCACGTCCGTAGCAATCCCTTCACGATGGGAGCCGATTGGGAGCGCCGACGTCTAATTTCTGCTGAAAAGTTGCATGTGACACAACCCTCTAAAGATTCTCCTCTCTTCTATTTTTCTGTCCCCACTTGCATATGCATGCATGGTGCCAGCGTCTCTATTGGGCTAATTGGTGTGAGACGCGATCCCCAAAGGCTAATTGCATGCAGCCGGCGCTTCCCATAGCCTGCTGCCGGCATGCATGCCGGCCCTTTTTTTGAAGAGTACCGGTGGAGATGCTCTAAACTGCCCTCACCGCCATGCCTTCCTCGCGGGACGGCATGCAGAGCACAGATTCGGTAAAACGGCGCCGGTCAGATGTGTCTATGCACGTGTGTGGTTAAATTCCATCAGCGCCCGTCGGCCAGAATCGGACGATAAAACTACGGAAGAAATTCCTAGCACCCATTGATAAGAGTTGCCGTAAGCTAAATCTGCAAACACTTGGCCCTTAACTCAAGGGTACTCAAGAGCCATTTCTTTTGTTGAAAAGAGGGGCAGGCCCACTGCATTTATTAAGATATGAAAGTACAAAAACAAAGTTCTTAGACTAGCCACAATGAGAGTATCACAGGTAGTATCATGCATGTCATGTAAGCAAAAATCTGATGTGGCACATCAATTAATGAGGAGAGGGGTGAGAGTAGTATCATAGGTAGATACAGTATCATAGCACGTAAAACTAGAAATTTTAGCGGCAAACACATCATGTACACATATTTGCATTGAGATTCTACAAAACATTAAATATGATAGAACTATGATACTAATTTATGATACTATGCATTGTAGTTGTTGTATCATAAACTAGTATCATATGCATGATACTAGTCTATGCTACTTCCCATTGTGACTAGGTCATTTATAAGGATATCCTGAAAATGGATTTCGTCTCACAATTAACTGCTCCATGGATTAATGGAAATTAGTACTCCCTGCCTCCTAAAAATAAATGTTGTATCTAGCTATGTTTTTAGCGTGTAGATACTTCAGTATTTAGAAAAATTTAAACAACTTATTTTTCGGACAGAGGGGGCACTAGGGGCATGTACAATGGTAGGAAGGCACACCTTTTCTTAGTAGTCCATGTCATCTAGAGAGGATGATAAATATAATGGGTATAATGCATTATCTCTTACTAGGACATTTGCCCGTGCGTTGCAATGGAAATAAAATTGAGAAGTGTGCTTCAAGACACCAGAGTGTAAACTCTGATTCCTCCTACGAGGTTGGTGACGGGTGCGAAACGCGAGTAACTTGTAAATTTTAATTAAATGTGTTCGCTCGAATCCATGCAGGCTTGACGGTATTGCCAAGATAATAGCTACGACGTGCATTGCAATGGGACATCACACCAATAAAAGATTAGATGTCAACAAGGACACATGGGCTGTTCCATAACATAAGAAATTTATTGCTATGGAATTCCATTAAAATTCTTATATTCGATCACACAAATCAAACTAAGGGCATCTCCAGCGGCACGACGCATTTCGGACGTCCGAAATGTCCGTTTGCGTCACGCGGCGGACGCGAGACAGACCGTTTTTGTCCGCGCGTCCGTTTGCACCCTGGGGTGGCTCCAGCAGCGCGACGCATTTCCGCGTTTGCATCAAATATGAAGTTTTGAAACAACAAATAAGATTTCAACGAAGTCATAGTTATAACATTTAAATTTTTAAAAGTCTACATGAAAATAAGATACTAGTCCTCTAGGCATGATCTTCATGGCCAGCCATGGTCCATTGATGCTCAATCAGATCCGTCTGCAGCTGTTTGGAGACGGTATCGTTTGTGACTTCTACATTCATATGTAGATAGTCCTGCCAAGATGAAGCTCCAGGAAGTGGCGCAACCAACTCACCTTGGAATTCCCACTGGTTCTCATTGCGGCCATCAGGACGCTCGTTCTCAACGATCATGTTGTGCATGATCACGCAGCATGTCATCACCTCATGCATGGTCTTCAGGGACCATGTTCTTGCCGGGTGACGGACAATTGCCCACCGAGCTTGGAGCACACCAAATCCACGCTCCACATCTTTCCTGCAAGCCTCTTGCATCTTGGAAAACCTCCTCGTCTTCTTAGAGTTTGGATTACGGACAGTCTTCACCAATGTGGCCCAGTCAGGGTAGATGCCATCAGCAAGATAATATGGCTTGTCATATGCATTTCCATTGATCTCATAGCTCACCCGGGGAGCTTTGCCTTGCATGAGCCTTTCGAAAACCGGTGATCGGTGCAACACATTGATATCATTGTTGGAACCGGCCATGCCAAAGAATGAATGCCAAATCCATAAATCTTGAGATATGACAGCTTCAAGAATGACAGTCCGTCCCTCCTCATGCCCGCTGTACTCGACCCCTGCCATCCAAATGGACAGTTTTTCCACTCCCAGTGCATGCAATCTATGCTGCCAATCATTCCTGGGAAGCCTCTAGACTCGTTGATAGATAGGAGGCGTCTTGTATCCTCAACAGTTGGCTCCCTACAGTAATACTCTCCGAACACGGCAATCACGGTTCGGCAAAACATGTACATGGACTCAAGGCAGGTGCTCTCACCCATTCGAAGATACTCATCGAATATATCAGCAGCCATTCCATATGAGAGCATGCGAATAGCCGCAGAGCATTTTTGGTAGGAGGTGAAGCCTAGCGCACCTCGTTGCATCGGGCCTGCATTGGAAGTAGGGGTCGTAGTTCCCGACGCCCCGTAGAATGACCAAGAACAGGTCCCTTGACATCCTCGTATCGGCGCCGGAACAATTTTTCCGGAAAGATCGGATTGGTGAGGTGGAAGTAGTCCTTGTGGAGGCGGGCCCGCCCTGCCACTCGTTGCGCGGCAGGTTTTTCGAGCGCCCTTCACGCAGCCCCGGTGCTGCGTCCCCGGGTTTGAGGTGAACTCGTGGATCATGGAGGTCGCAGTAGTTGCCAATGTGTGCGCCGAATGATCGGACTCGTCGTCCGAAGAGGAGTCAACGATCTCCGCGCGGAACTTCTCCACCATATGCCACGCGTCCATCTGCGTCGATACGAACTGTTGATCAATGGCCGCGCACAAATCGCGCCGAAAACGAGAAGGAACCTACCGGCGCAATAGGTCGAACAGGTCGTGGGCGGCGCGGAAGGGCGGAGCAACCGGCAACGTTTCGCCCGAAAACAGCCGGCAGGTTCGCGCCGGAGCCCCAACCCCGAGTACGATCCTGCTCTCCCGCGCGGCGACAACGGTGCCGGCGGCGAGTACTGCGGCGCTGCGGCGGACGGCGGGGATTGGTGCGGGGGCGTCGCACTAGGGCGCCAACGAGGGTGAAAAAAGAAATCAGGTCGAAGCGGTCGATTTTGCTCTCGCTGACTTGCGGGACCGGGTAAGAAATGGAGGACGCTCGGCGCGTCCGCCAAGCGTCCGCGGAGACGCAAACCTGGCACATATTTGGGCCAGGTTTGCGTCTCCGCGGACGGGCCGGTCACTTTGCGTCTCCCCGCTGGAGTAGGGCCCAGACGCATTTCCGGTCATGGCGGACGAAAACGGTCGCTCAGCGACCATTTGCGTCGCGCCGCTGGAGATGCCCTAACCAACTAATGCCAGCTTTTAGTTTAAAGCCCAATATATGTAACCGAAGTTGAATTTAGCACGTACGGTACGGACCAAAATATCATGATGACACAATCAGCTAGAAACTTAACTATGCAACCTGAAGTCGGGTTTTGTTTCTTGATAGAACAAACCGATAAAAAAAACATCTCCAAGCTTTTCCATTAGTAATGGAGAAAGACAAATATCCTCACTCTTAATTGCACCGATCATTAAGTGTGAAACCCATGGAAGCCATTCACATTGTGATAACATGGAAATTCGAGCTTTAGAAACAAAGCAAGTGGAGGTCATGCTCTAGAAAAAACACCGATCATCAGTTGGACCCAATCTAAAAAAAGAGGCATGAATTGTTTTCATGTTCACTGGATCCTCGGAGGCAGCAGACCGGCAGAGGATGACAATCACAGTTTCCATGGCGCTCATGGCCTCGATCCGTTTTGTGCTCGACTACATCGCGGCCACCCAGGACCCAGGACGACGCCTCCTTTTTGGACGGCGGGTTGATTTCAATCTTCATGAAGTGCTACGCCGAGCTGCTCACCGCTACCCGCTGCAATCTCCGCGGCAATTGATACGCTCGTTCTCATCACGAGATGTGTTGGCAGCATCGGCTACCTCAGTAACCTTTGGGGTCGTCCACCTGCATCGACAATGATAATGGCGTCATGGCCGCTTCCACGACGCCAGGCGCCTCACGGTGGGTCGCCTATTTCACGCGGGCCAGGGGCGGACGCGAGCGACCACCCTTTCACGTTCGCGGCCACGCAAACCCGGTTCAGATTTGGGTCGGGTTTGCGTCGTTCCGGACGCCGCGGCCATCCGTTTTAGGGATGGGTCCGCGCGCTGGGCCGGGTTTTTGTCCGGCTCAACCCATCTGGACGCGCGGGCGCGGGATGGATCGCCGCGTTGGAGATGTCCTAAGGTGGTTCAGAACAAGGATGGTTTGGTGGCACGCACGACACCGTGCGCAATCCGTCCAGCTATTTCCAGGCACAGTTTCCATCGAGACACCCGACCAAACGACCGACGGTTGGAACACCTTATATCAGTTACCGGTGGCAATACCTGTAATTATAATTAATATGTAGGGGTAATTTTATATTGGACCGCAAGAAACCTTATTTTCTTTATTATTATTAGGTATAGATTGTTATCCCTTGCAATAAATGATAATTAATTATTCTTAGTAGGAAATTATGTGTCTAAGGCTAGTCATACTGTGGAGTAACTTAGAGTAGTAACATAACATATATTAGAGCAAATCCAATAGTAGAGCCAACTGTTGGCTATAAGCCATTTGCCATGTCATCTGTAGCTAACATATAGCCAACATGTATAATAGTGAGCTATAGAATTGTATTACTTTACCAGTCCATGGCCCACCATTCACTCTCACAAAGTGCCTAGGAGCACGTGCTAGAGCTGGCTCTTGCATGAGAGCCCACTCCTCTTCTCTCTCCTCCTCTCTCCTCCAACTAAGCAACAATATATTATTTTAATCTTTATAGTCAGCTGACTAGGACTTGTTGTACTTGCTCTTACTAGTCTAAGTTACTATCTCCATAGTGGGTAGTAACTAATATGTGGTGTCATGCATTGTGTCATTTACTATGGTGTGACTCAACTTGTCTTGGGGTGTAGTACCACATCACTCTCTTTCTTCATTCATTGCCATGCCATGTCACCAAAATGCCTTGGGTTGTGTGATGTTACTAGGTAAGTTACTCCCACTATGAGCAGTCTAAGGGAAGACAAGTGGTACAATGGGAAAAGTAGTCTTCTCTTATTTTATAAGAGATCATCCATTAGCTAAAGGAAGACAACCTTCTCTTCTTTCAATCTCTCTCCGCCAACTAAGCAAAAATCCGGCGTGGTGCTTAAGGAAAGGCTGATATCACCCCATTATATATGCCCTAAAACCGTGGGATTAACACCAAAAAGTAAAACAGTTACTCCCTCCGTCCCAGTTCGCAAGGCAAAGTTTTCAAATATCTTGGCCCAAGGTGAATTCTCATTGGCTCTAAATTTGCACATTAAAACATGCAAAAACTTTGTCTTTCACATGTATGGAGTACTAGTGCGCGGTGGTTTCACATGCATGGAGTACTAGTGCGTGGTGGGAGATGAAAAGAGGAGTGTTTGCATGCAAAAATGAATTAGTTTACTCCCACATTAAATGCAAAATGTGCCTAGGAGGTGAGGGATTTTGGGACAAATATTTTTTGGGAATTTGCCTTACGAACTGGGACGGAGGGAGTACTAATTAAGTGCCCATGTTTTTGCAGAGAATATGTCGGAAGAAACTGACAAAGAAAATAGAGTGACAATATCTTCTCCTGACGATATACTTGGAGATTCGCCGCAGCGTCTTCAGCAAGAGATCAGTATTGAACGTCGTGAACACATGTCGATGGATGAGATACTCAAGGTAATAAAAGAAGCCAACGGCATGCCGGTGCTGTTCGTCCCCTCCAGCGACGGGCGACTTGCAGTAGTAGCTGTGGACGGCCTTCAGAATCTGGTTGTGCCAACGAATCGCCACGAAGAAGGGGCTGCCGGTAAGAAGCATCAGGATTTCCGTGCCTGGTTGCTGCTCCTGACATCGCTGGTTGCGACCGTCACCTACACCGCCGCGCTCAGCCCACCCGGTGGTTTCTGGTCAGCTGATGACAAGGTCAATGGATATGTTGCTGGTTCCTCAGTTATGCGCAGCAAATTTCACACGAGGTACTTTCTCTTTTACTACAGCAACGCGATCGCCTTCATCACGTCCCTGATGGCCATTGGAATGCTGGCTAAAAGCATGAATTGTATGGAGTCCACTAGCCTGAGAAGTTATATGTTCCAAGTCAATATAGCTACTTCGTTTTTAAGCTTCGGGAGTAGCTATGTCGCCGGCACGTGGGAGAGCAGTGAGAGGGGGACTTTTACCATTATTCTCATGGTAACTTTTGGGATATTCATGTTGGCGTATTTGTGTCGGGGTCACCCCAAAGCCACGAGAGATCATCAATAAGTAATTTGAAGGAAGAAGATTTTATTGAGAAGAAGCAGCACGAAGTTACAGCATGCAGCCTGCCTGCAAACTTATATCCTGATGCACTAACCTATAATAATTGTACTATTGAGGTGCGCGAAAAGAAATTGGTGATACATATTATTACTTCTTTTAAGGTGTATTGGTTTTTTTTTAGTCAAATGTGTCATTACGGAAAAAGTGATCTTTACCGTGTATTCTGGTCTTTGTCGAGTGCTAAAACACGGGGTACTCCACAATTGCTCCCTTTTTCGTGTTCTAAGTTCTAACCATAAAATACACGCAAAAAATGTGAAACACGATGAAGACAGGAAATACACCCGGTGAAGGAAAAGCATAAGGCAAATATCTTGTTTGTGGTGTGTCATAATAATGTACTCCCTCGGTCCCACGAAGGTTATCTAAGGTTTGTCAAAATTTAGATATATCTGGATACTAAATGACATCTATATATATCTAAATTTTAATAATTTTAAACAATCTTCATGCGGTGGAGGAAGTACTTTGTAAAAGCTAGCTTTGCCTAGTGTTAAATTTGTACACTCGGCAAAGAGATGCCCTACGTGGATCCCAGGCACACGGTGGATGGGAAACGCACCACATCAGCTTTTGCTTTTACTGAGTGCCCTCACACTGACAAAGATATCATCCTTGGCTGATGTAAAACCAAGTCACTCGAAGACAATCTTTGCCTAGTTATAAAGCAAATCGACTGTTTTGGATTTGGTAAGTAACCGTACATGGATTCCTGCTGCAATGCGTTACCTGCCAGATTTTCCTTTTAGAACTTCGATTCCAATTCAACCGAAGGGACAAGACATAGGAAGGATTCGAGCGAACGGTCCAGCGATCATAGGTTCACGAAAAGAGGTGGACTTTTTTTTATTTATGGGTGGCATAGGTGGATAATTATCTCCAACTTTAGAAGTTGTTTAAAGTTGGACGAAAATCTCGCAAGAAACCTTATTTTCTTTATTATTACTAGTAAAAATATCCATGCGATGCTACGGGTTATTTTTCATTAAATACTTTTTGGACCACGTAGAATCTCCCTACTGAACTTCAATTTTTGGTTGAGGGGATAAAAACTCTCGAAGAACCGAAACCCAACCCGCATTAACTTGTTGAAGAAAAAATGGAAGTTGTGCAGCGGCATTTCACCGGCGGCGTTGCTGATGCCATTCAGAAACGCCAACCTGGAGCTCTTGTACACCCGAGCTTCATTGTAGTAGTAGTTACTAGATTTAGATGTGCGCCTTGGCGCACGACCCCGTAGAATAGGTGACAATTTACACATTGTATAACGTGGCTAAATGATTTTCAAAACAAAGTCAATAGAATGAAATTAGGATAAACAAAATACACAAAATCACGACATAGTAGCAAACGCGCTTATGTACAGCCATATAAATAGAAGAATATGTTACAACTGGTTTCAAGACCCGTCATCGAAAATGCATCAAGTATTTATACAAATCGATGATAATAGTCAGAAAATAAGTCTATCAGTCCACATGCCACCCAACCTTTCACATAGTCAATCGCTAGGTAAAGTATTTTGGGTATTGTATCATTTAGAATATACTAACCACATGAAAAATATAATGTACCTCTAATCCTTTTTAGCCAAGCAATAATATAAATCACTGTCAAGCGGCAGCCACGTCTAACATAATTACTTCTGAAGTCATCATGAGAGAGGGTCCAACAGTGTAAAGTGCGAGATATGTTGTTCGATAAGAGCTACTCAAAATGTTTACAATGGTGCGGAAATAGCATAACAATACATCAAGAGAGGAGCTGATTTCGGAACTTGGAACCCATTGAAAATAGTCCATGTCTGCACACATCAGAGAGGATTCAAATTAAAAGGCTGTAGTCCAATGAAAGACACAAAGAAAGTATGAACCATTCTACATATATTCAACATTTTTAGTTTGGAAGTGAAATGGTTTAAAAGAATCTTATCTTACCACCTGAAGCGACACAACTAAATATAGTTCTCCATGAAGTACAGTTCAATTTGCTACCAAATTGTAGTTTCATCTATTTCATATTTTTTGATGTCTTTGTGGATGCAAGATCTAAATAGCTAGCCTGCATGAGATGTGTTACTCTCAACTTACTTCAGCTGGTGGTATACTGACAAGTTGATACCTTTTAACAAGGAGAGCATCTCAGTGGTAGATTAAAAAAGACCAATCTTTGACCACACTACAGAGCTCAATTTTGACATAACTTCCATTTGCTTTTAAAAAGATGGCTTCTCCAAAAAATAATATACAGGATTTTCATGTGTAGCTATTACAACCCCAAATATATTTTTACAACCCCAAATATATTTTGTGACCGATAATTAAAATATGATGGATATATCGGAGCAACAAAGCATGCAGTGTCAAAACAAAAGAACTACCTTGGAGCTTGAATGACAATGAAACTATCGATTCCTATTTCCACGGCATAACCAGATGGAAGGCAAAGAATAATCTTTCT
The DNA here is from genome assembly GCF_022539505.1 of Lolium rigidum. Taxonomy (NCBI): domain Eukaryota; kingdom Viridiplantae; phylum Streptophyta; class Magnoliopsida; order Poales; family Poaceae; genus Lolium; species Lolium rigidum. The sequence goes on from NC_061508.1 coordinate 20,448,640, forward strand.
GACACGGCTAGTAGGAAATGCCAAGCTACTGTGTGATAAAGTAATTTTAGGCAGATCTATGGAAGCATAAAACATTTTAGTTAATTAATTTCAGAGTAATGAGCGGTATATTAAAGCACCATTTTCCATGTAGGTAAGGAATCAGAAGTCACCCAAGATACCAAAAGTGGATTGGCCAGGCTGTAATTAATTCAATGGCTAGCTCGGCTAGCTCCTCCTACGTAATACTCTTTGGTAATGGTTCAGGCATCCAGCAAGGAGGACCATTCTAGTATGAACAAAAAGCATGATGACAATACGAAGGAAAAATGTCAGATCATTATTAGATCGGCGCATGGGTAAGAGCCGATGTAAGCTGTATCCTGGGATCGGCAGGGATTTGATCAAAACGGCCAGGATTACTATCCCTAGCGCATGTGCTAAGCGCCGCATTGTACATGCCCTTAGTACCTGCAGATAGAACCGGAGACTCGAGTTAAAATGAACAGAAATCATAGCCATGTTTTCATATATATGTATCTACCAACAAAGTGAAACCAAGCAATACGGCAAATTTCCCAAAGTAAGGTATATACTGTGTAATGACCAACGATGGTGCATCCAAAGAGCCTTTTAGAGCTAATAAAAATTCTTCTTTTATGCAAGGATAAAAGGGGAGTAGAAAAATCAAGTACAAAGTTATTTCTTCCGGACTAAGAAGATAGACAGGGTTGTAGAGAATTGATGTCTACGCACGCTTCTATTCTTGTAGACAGTGTTGGGCCTCCAAGAGCAGAGGTTTGTAGAACAGCAGCAAGTTTCCCTTAAGTGAATCACCCAAGGTTTATCGAACTCAGGGAGGTAGAGGTCAAAGATATCCCTCTCAAGCAACCCTGCAATCACGATACAAGAAGTCTCTTGTGTCCCCAACACACCTAATACACTTGTCAGATGTATAGGTGCACTAGTTCGGCGAAGAGATAGTAAAATGCAAGTGATATGGATGAATATGAGTGGTAATAGCAATCTGAAATAAAGATGGCAGCGAGTAAACATGCAGTGGAACAGTAAATAAACGGAGTTTCAATATTCGGAAACAAGGCCTAGGGATCATACTTTCACTAGTGGACATTCTCAACATTGATCACATAACTGAATAAACAAATACTACTTTCTCTACACTCTCTTGTTGGATGACAAACACCATTCATTGTGTAAGGCTACAAGAGCTCCCTCAAGCCGGAGTTAACAAGCTCCACAACATTCGGTGTTCATATTTAAGTAACCTTAAAGTGCATAATAGACCATTGCAATTATACCGAGTACTAACATAGCATGCACACCTGTCACCGTCAGGGCTATGAAAGGGGGAATAGATCGCATCAATACTATCATAGTAATAGTTAACTTCATAATCTACAAGAGATCACAATCATAGCTTATACCAAGTACTACATGATGCACACACTCGTCAACATTACATCATGGAGGAGGAATAGACTACTTTAATAACATCACTAGAGTAGCACATAGATGATATTCAACTAGATCACAAAGCTCATGATCACATAAAGATCACATGGGAGAGAGATGAACCACATAGCTACGGTACAGCCCTTAGCCTCGGGGGAGAACTACTCCCTCCTCATCATGGGAGACAGCGATGGCGATGAAGATGGCGGTGGTGTCGATGGAGATGACTCCGGGGGCAATTCCCCGTCCCGGCGGCGTGCCGAACAGAGACTTCTGTCCCCCGAATCTTGGCTTCGCGATGGCGGCGGCTCTGGAACTTTTCTCGTATCGTGGCTTATTCCTTTAGGGTTTTCGAGGCGGAGAGAATATATAGGCGGAAGGGCAGCCTCGGAGGAGTCCTGGGGCTGCCAGACCATAGGCCCCCCCCCCCTTGGCCGCGCCGCCAGGTGGGGTGAGGCCCCCAAGGCCCCCCTCTGGTCCCTCTCTGGCTCTCTGGAAGCTTCCGTGAAATATAAGATCGTGGGCGTTGATTTCGTCCAATTCCGAGAATATTTCCTTTGTAGGATTTCTGAAACCAAAAACAGCAGAAAACGGAACCGGCACTTCGGCATCTTGTTAATAGGTTAGTTCCGGAAAATGCATCAAAACGATATAAAGTATGAATAAAACATGTAGGTATTGTCATAAAACTAGCATGGAACATAAGAAATTATAGATACGTTGGAGACGTATCAAGCATCCCCAAGCTTAGTTCCTACTCGCCCTCGAGTAGGTAAACGATAACAAGAATAATTTCTGAAGTGACATGCTACTTACATAATCTTGATCATACTATTGCAAAGCATATGAGATGAATGAAGTGATTCAGAGCAATGGTAAAGATAATGATTAAACAACTGAATCATATAGCAAAGACTTTTCATGAATAGTACTTTCAAGACAAGCATCTATAAGTCTTGCATAAGAGTTAACTCATAAAGCAATAGATTCTTAGTGGAAGGTTTTGAAGCAACACAAAGGAAGATATAAGTTTCAGCAGTTGCTTTCAACTTCAACATGTATATCTCATGGATAATTGTCAACACAAAGCAATATAACAAGTGCAATAGGTAAACATGTAAGAATCAATGCACACAGTTGACACAAGTGTTTGCTTCTAAGATATAAAGAAGTAGGTAAACTGACTCAACATAAAGTATAAGAATGGCCCTTCGCAGAGGGAAGCATGGATTACTATTTTTGTGCTAGAGCTTTTATTTTGAAAACATAGAAACAATTTTGTCAATGGTAGTAATAATTCATATGTGTTATGCATAAGACATCCTATAAGTTGCAAGCCTCATGCATAGAATACCAATAGTGCTCGCACCTTGTCCTAATTAGCTTGGATTTTCATGAATTTTCATGGATTATCATTGCATAACATATGTTTCAACCAAGTGTCACAAAGGGGTACCTCTATGTCGCCTGTACAAAGGTCCAAGGAGATAGATCGCATTTGATTTCTCGTTTTTGATAAATCTCAACTTAGGACATCCATACCGGGACAACATAGAAAACATATAATGGACTCCTCTTTAATGCATAAGCATTCAACAACAGATAATATACTCATAAGAGATTGAGGATTGATGTCCAAACTGAAACTTCCACCATGATTCATGGCTTTAGTTAGCGGCCCAATGTTCTTCTCTAACAATATGCATACTCAAACCATTTAATCATGATATAAATCACCTTTACTTCAGACAAGACGAACATGCATAGCAACTCACATGATATTCAACAAAGGTGTAATAGTTGATGGCGTCCCCAGGAACATGGTTACCGCTCAACAAGCAACTTATAAGAAATAAGATACATAAGCTACATATTCAATACCACAATAGTTTTTAAGGCTATTTTCCCATGAGCTATGTATTGCAAAGACAAAGAATGAAATTTTAAAGGTAGCACTCAAGTAATTTACTTTGGAATGGCGAGAGAAATACCACATAGTAGGTAGGTATGGTGGACACAAATGGCATAGTTTTTGGCTCAAGGATTTGGATGCACAAGAAGTATTCCCTCTCAATACAAGGCTTTGGCTAGCAAGGTTGTTTGAAGCAAACACAAGTATGAACCGGTACAACAAAACTTACATAAGAACATATTGCAAGCATTATAAGACTCTACACTTGTCTTCCTTGTTGTTCAAACACCTCACCGAAAAATATCTAAACTTTAGAGAGACCAATCATGCAAACCAAATTTCAACAAGCTCTATGGTAGTTCTTCATTAATAGGTGCAAAGTACATGATGCAAGAGCTTAAACATGATTTATTTGAGCACAACAATTGCCAAGTATCAAATTATTCAAGATAATATACCAATTACCACATGAAGCATTTTCTATTGCCAACCAAATAACAATGAACGAAGCAGTTTCAACCTTCGCCATGAACATTAAAAGTATAGCTAAGAACACCAGTGTTCATATGAACGAGCGGAGCGTGTATCTCTCCCACACATGGATTGTTAGGATCCGAGTTTATTCAAACAAAAACAAAAATAAAAGAACACAGGCGCTCCAAGTAAAGCACATAAGATGTGACGGAATAAAAATATAGTTTCACTAGAGGTGACCTGATAAGTTGTCGATGAAGAAGGGGATGTCTTGGGCATCCCCAAGCTTAGATGCTTGAGTCTTTTTAAAATATGCAGGGATGAACCACGGGGGCATCCCCAAGCTTAGACTTTTCACTCTTCTTGATCATATTGTATCATCCTCCTTTCTTGATCCTTGAAAACTTCCTCCACACCAAACTCAAAACAAACTCATTAGAGGGTTAGTGCATAATCAAAAATTCACATATTCAGAGGTGACATAATCATTCTTAACACTTCTGGACATTGCACAAAGCTACTGAAAGTTAATGGAACAAAGAAATCCATCAAACATAGCAAAACAGGCAATGCGAAATAAAAGGCAGAATCTGTCAAAACAGAACAGTCCGTAAAGACAAATTTTTTAGAGGCACTTAACTTGCTCAGATGAAAAATCTCAAATTGAATGAAAGTTGCGCACATATCTGAGGATCACTCATGAAAATTGGAAGATTTTTCTGAGTTACCTACAGAGAGGTCTACTCAAATTCGTGACAGCAAGAAATCTGTTTCTGCACAGTAATCCAAATCTAGTATCAACCTTACTATCAAAGACTTTACTTGGCACAACAATGCAATAAAATAAAGATAAGGATAGGTTGCTACAGTAGTAACAACTTCCAAGACACAACAAAATAGAAGGAAAATAAAAGCATGGGTTATCTCCCAATAAGTGCTTTTTTATAGCCATTAAGATGGGCTCAGCAATTTTAATGATGCTCACATAAAGATGAGAGTTGGAGCAAAGAGGGCATCAAAAGCAAATACGAAACACTTTTAAGTCTAACTCACTTCCTATGAAAAGGAATCTTGTAAATAAATAAGTCATGTAAGCATAATGCAACAAGCATAGAAAGGCAACACAAGCGCAACTTCAAGATTCTCAACATAAAGAGGGGAAACTTAATATTATTAAGATGCTTATAGCCATGTTTCCCTCTCTCATAATAACTTTCAGTGGCATCATGAACAAACTCAACAATATAACTATCACATAAAGCATTCTTATTCACATGCATAAAAGTATCGTTACTCTCCACATAAGCATAATCAATTTTATTAGTAATAGTGGGAGTAAAACTATCACAACCATCATTGTAATTACCATAAATTGCAGGCATGGTATAATCATAATAAACTTTATCCTCCATAGTAGGTGGCACCAAAATACCACTATCATTATAATCATCATAAATGGGAGGCAAAGTATCATCAAAGTAAATTTTCTCCTCCATGCTTGGGGGACTAAAAATATCATGCTCATCAAAACCAGCTTCCGCAAGCTTAAATTCTTCCATAGCATTAGCAATAATAGTGTTCAAAGAGTTCATGCTAATAACATTACCATTAGCATGCATATAAAGTTTCATAGGTTTTTTAATTTTCTCTTCAAACACCTCATGTCCTAACTCAAGATAAATACTATAAAGATCTCAAATATTTTTGTTGTTTTCCATTAAGACTAACTAGTGAAAATAAGAAACAAAAAGATGCAATTGCAGGATCTAAAGGAAATAGCTTCGAGCACTCACACACCGGCAACAGTGCTAGGAAATAGCTTAGTAGTCGGAGGATGTGAATACGTTTTACCTTACCTCCCCGACAACGAGCGCCTAGGAAAATAGCTTGCTGTCCACAACTGGCGCGTGGTTGACGTGGAAGTGTAGAAATCTCTGTGGTGTAGCTTTTCTTCGTTCCCCGGCAACGGCGTCAGAAAATAGCTTGATGTCTATGCACGCTTCTATTCTTGTAGACAGTGTTGGGCCTCCAAGAGCAGAGGTTTGTAGAACAACAGCAAGTTTCCCTTAAGTGAATCACCCAAGGTTTATCGAACTCAGAGAGGTAGAGGTCAAAGATATACCTCTCAAGCAACCCTGCAATCACGGCACAAGAAGTCTCTTGTGTCCCCAACACACCTAATACACTTGTCAGATGTATAGGTGCACTAGTTCGGCGAAGAGATAGTAAAATGCAAATGATATGGATGAATATGAGTGGTAATAGCAATCTGAAATAAAGATGGCAACGAGTAAAAATGCAGTGGAACAGTAAATAAACGAGTTTCGATATTCGGAAACAAGGCCTAGGGATCATACTTTCACTAGTGGACACTCTCAACATTGATCACATAACTGAATAAACAAATACTACTTTCTCTACACTCTCTTTTTGGATGACAAACATCATTCATTGTGTAGGGCTACAAGAGCTCCCTCAAGCCGGAGTTAACAAGCTCCACAACATTCGGTGTTCATATTTAAGTAACCTTAGAGTGCATAATAGACCATTGCAATTATACCGAGTACTAACATAGCATGCACACTTGTCACCGTCGAGCTATGAAAGGGGGAATAGATCGCATCAATACTATCATAGTAATAGTTAACTTCATAATCTACAAGAGATCACAATCATAGCTTATACCAAGTACTACATGATGCACACACTATCAACATTACATCATGGAGGAGGAATAGACTACTTTAATAACATCACTAGAGTAGCACATAGATGATATTCAACTAGATCACCAAGCTCATGATCACATAAAGATCACATGGGAGAGAGAGATGAACCACATAGCTACGGTACAGCCCTTAGCCTCGGGGGAGAACTACTCCCTCCTCATCATGGGAGACAGCGATGGCGATGAAGATGGCGGTGGTGTCGATGGAGATGACTCCGGGGGCAATTCCCCGCCCCGGCGGCGTGCCGGAACAGAGACTTCTGTCCCCCGAATCTTGGCTTCGCGATGGCGGCGGCTCTGGAACTTTTCTCGTATCGTGGCTTATTCTTTTAGGGTTTTCGAGGCGGAGAGAATATATAGGCGGAAGGGCAGCCTCGGAGGAGTCCTGGGGCAGCCAGACCATAGGGGGGCGCCCCCCCCCCTTGGCCGCGCCGCCAGGTGGGGTGGGGCCCCCAGGGATCCCCTCTGGTCCCTCTCTGGCTCTCTGGAAGCTTCCGTGAAATATAAGATCGTGGGCGTTGATTTCATCCAATTCCGAGAATATTTCCTTTGTAGGATTTCTGAAACCAAAAACAGCAGAAAACGAGAGCGGCACTTCGGCATCTTGTTAATAGGTTAGTTCCGGAAAATGCATCAAAACGATATAAAGTATGAATAAAACATGTAGGTATTGTCATAAAATTAGCATGGAACATAAGAAATTATAGATACGTTGGAGACGTATCAAGAATCAAGTACGATGAATTATTTTTCTGGAATAAGAAAATAAAATACTACAAAAATAAATGTTTCAAGCCTAACCAAAGATAAAATGATGCATCTATCTATATGCAAAGATAAAATGATGAATCTATTTATATGTATTATTTATTTAAATAAACGCTTCAAGTATTTAGCAATTTTTTTAATGCTTCTTGCAAACCATGATAATCTGTAAATTTTCTCACCGATTTTACAGTTTGATCCTTCAGTGACTAAGAAGGAACTCTGAGTTAATGTTGGTGTAAATGGTTGCTATAATACTTTCTATCTTTCTTATCCATAGATTATTCTAGGAACATGAATACTGAACTTTGCATGAACAGACAAAGAGAAGCAACATGACATACCTCATTTAAAACTCGGGTGAACATATATGGCCGAACACAATGCCACGTGAGGCTTTGCAGGGCCAAGGAAAGACTTAAATGCCATATAGAAAAGAGTACAAATTGTGTAAACAAAAGCACTGCTCACTAAAAACTACGCACAAACTAAATGTTGTATCTCACTCTATTAACAAAAAAAGTTATTGGAAAGAGGGACATGGGTCTACTTTGAGCCACTGGGACAAAGTAGGCTAAAATGTAAATATATGTGGAACCAAAGTAACTACAAAGCAAGTTGAATTTTAGTCAGCCAAATTATATTCATAAATAGCCGCTCTATCTTTCTATGGTCATCTCCCTTGAGTTCACACACTAAATAAGAAATGAATGTGTTATTTTTGCAACTCACACGTATCATTTGCTGGAAAAATTGTAAAGCCAAAATTTCTAGGAACTAAGAACCTATTGAGGAACGGCTTATATTAACTATTTGCGGAGCTGCTTCTTACAACCAAACCAGACCATAGGTATGATAGTACATAAACACACCTGAACGACAAGTCAGTCATGGTTGATGGTGACCGCTTTCTCCTACACTGGTGATATAGACATGTACTGTACATAATTAGTTGGTGGACGGCAACATATATATATAAAACGACACCTGAACAACATTCGAACTCCATTCCATATTCCATATCTACTTAAAACGACATCAAACCTTAAGTGTGTCACCCTACGGTTCGAGAACTATGTGGACATGATCGAGACCCCTCTCCGATCAATAACTAATAGCGGGACCTGGTGATCCATAATAGCTCCCACATATTCAACGATGACTTCGTGATCGAAAGAACCATTCACATAAAATAACAATTCCCTTTGTCTCGCGATATTTTACTTATCCGAAGTTTGATCGTCGGTATCTCCATACCTAGTTCAACATCGTTACTGATAAGTACTCTTTACTCGTACCGTGATATGATATCTCTTGTGAACCAGTCACATGCTTGCAAGCTAATCAGATATCATTCCACCGAGAGGGCCGAGAGTATATCTATACGTCATTAGGATGGACAAATCCCACTATTGATACAAGTGCCTCAACCCTATACTTTCCGAACACTTAATGCCACCTTTATAACAACCCATTTACGCAGTAGTGTTTGGTGTCATCAAAGCATTCATCCGGTGTAGGTGATTAACAAGATCTCATGGTCTAATGATTAAGTTACTATGCATATTAAAGCTTGAAGCATAAAGAACTAAATGACTTGATCATATGCTACGCTTACTATGGGTGTATGTCCATCACATCATTCACCTAATGATATGACCTTGTTATTAATAACATCCAATGTTCATGATCATGAAACTATGATCATCTATTAATCAACAAGCTAGTTTAGCAAGAGGCTTACTAGGGACTCTTTTATGTTTACATAACACACATGTATTAATGTTTCCATTTAATACAATTATAGCATGAGATGCAAACTATTATCATAAACACAAAGATATAATAATAATCAATTTATTATTGCCTCTTGGGCATATGCCCAACAGGGTGCATACGAGGAACAAGGTGACGCCTTTGTGGTGATTGACATCTTTGTGGTGCCACACCTCTTCAACGTAGATGCACCTCCTTTTGTGGAGGGAACTACGGGAAACATATCGCGTCTCCTTGTCTTCGTTCGTTACCCCAGTCGTACAACTTCTCTTTGCACTTGCTTTACTTGTTTTGTTTCCTTTAATCTTCTTTGCATCTTATATAGCATCATGTTTACTTCTTGTAATCACCTTTACATTTCCGCAACCAACATAAAACTTGAAAAAGAGAAAATTGTGTAGCTCCTATTCACCCCCCCCCCCCGGTGACAAGGGATTAACTTATCAATGCCTACAAGTTGTAGACTAGGGTTTTAGTCGGAAGTAGAGGGCAAGTAGATCTCGAAGGTTTCAGCCGAAAAGTGCTCGACGATATGAAAACTAGGGTTTTATGAGACAATAAATCGATTTCTTTGTCCCTCGACTCCCCCTTATATAGGAGGCGGAGCCGAGGGATTCGTAATACACAAGTTACAGAGTCCGGGAGGGTTTCCAACCCATCCCGCAAGATTACAAGTATTATTTTCTAATACAACTCTAGCTTTCCTTAATAGTAATTTGGGTTTCCGATTCTCTTTATCCTTCGAGTCATGGGCCTCCAGTAAACCCCGGGTACCATCTTCGGCAGGCCCATTGGGGATGCCTATGTCAGTAGCCCCCGAGATTTTGCTTGAATCGCAGAGTCAGGGAAAACCTCCAACTTCATATTCGTTCAATATCTCTGAACTTTATCACATATCTTTGGATACGAAATTATATATTGTACAGGGATAATGGTAGTTGGGGCTAGTTCATCTGACGGATCAGGTACTAGTTAACTGCTCTAGTGGCAATCCGCAAAAACCTACTTCAAGATCACGTCCCTGGACATGATCTCGGGATACTGGTGTAAACTTCGACAGGTTCCGCTTAAGGTCTTACCATTCTGTCGAGTCCCAGTTATATTTTATCGGGTACCTAACGCGTCCGTTAGGATTTTTCTTCGTATCTGTTGATACGGAAAAAAGTAGCAAACCGACGTCAGAGACGGCGCCACGCCACACAGAACGGATCTGGGGTCTTACCTTCGCAAAGTTTTGCGGCATTCAGAAATTGTTCGCAACTTCGGCGTTCTGAGAATATATTGTCGAGTGCTTTTTCGGCTGTTGGAATAGCACATTTTATTGAGTCAACGGATGACTTACATTGCCTTCCCGATGGGAGTATATGTAGAGTTATTTATATAACTCAAAATATGCTCACTTGTTCTTCCTTCTCTCTCTTTTGTATTATAATTTCATCGGGCACGCGAATAGCGTTCCCGATGGGAGTAGCCCCCGAGGCTACAGCCAAGGACTTGTGCTTGGGTGTAGGCTCAACGCCTTATGTTGCTATATTTTCTTTCTTTCTCTAAGTTTTCATATCTACCGGGTGCGCGACCAGCGCTCCCGATGGGAGTAGCCCCCGAGGCTATGAACAAATGCTTGTATTTGATCATAGGCTCTCGCCATTTCTATTTTGTCACTCTCTAGGTTTTCATTGTTTCGAAGTAGCCCCCGAGCATTTGATCAAAAACTTGTATTTGACCAAAGGCTCTCGAAATAATCAACAATCTTCTGCTGTCGCCATTATTATGAAGCTGCTTAACCGATTTTTTCTCTTGCCAAGGTGACACCATTGCTGACGATAACCACGACCGCTGCATCGGGAAAACGCGAGAACTGCTCTCTCTCTCTGCCTTGCGGGCCCAAATTCCCCATCAAGTTGACACGTCGTGCAAGTGGGGGACACACGTCCTCCACTTTTCCTGGCGCACGTACTGTAGCTCCTGTTCTTTCTCGTCTGAATGAAATTACTTTTTACCCCTTGTCCACGTGTACACCTTCTATGCCGCAATTTCTTCATCCAACGGTGCGTCGATTCACCGCACCTCTATTTAAGGTCATCGTCTTCCTCCTTGTAAACTTTCGCTCGCGCCGCACCTCTGCTTCTCCTTTGCAAAATCCTCCACTGCTCCCATTGCTTCTTGCGCTCAACCACGCTCGCACCTTTCTCCTCCACGCTCATTGATGCCACCACGCGCGCGTCTGACCAGACATAATACTCCCGAATCCAAGATGGCCACCGAAGATCTGGAGTGGGAGAGATCCAAGATCTCCAACCAGGATATGAACCTGCTGAAGAAGCTGGGGTTCACCAAGAAGGAGAAGGCGATGCGCTTCCCCAAGGAGGAGAGCTATCCATCGCCTCCAATCGAGTACCGGGTCAGTTTCGTTGACAATCTCATCCGCGGTCTTTCTCCCCCTATCCACGAGTTTCTTCGAGGTCTTCTTTTTGTCTATGGTCTTCAGCTGCATCAGCTGACGCCCAATTCCATCCTGCACGTGTCGATTTTTATCACATTGTGTGAATGCTTCCTCGGAGTCCAACCTAATTGGGCTATGTGGAAGCGCATCTTCTGCCTCCGCCGTAATGGCTCCCACAACGTCTCCTATAACATCGGCGGCGTTGTTATCTGTGTTCGTTCTGACGTCGAGTACTTCGACGTCAAATTCCCCGACTCCGTCCAAGGGTGGCACAAGAAATGGCTCTATGTGCACGAAGAGAGCTCCGATTCAGTGGAGAACAATATCGCCCCTTTCGACGGAGGAGCCAAAATCCTTCGCCGCCGTTCCTGGGATGCTGAAGCCACGGAAGATGAGAAATTGGCGACAGAGGCGCTGATGACTCGCATCCACTAGCTGCAGAACACCCGTGGCAAGGAGCTGTCGGGTATTCAAATCACAGCCTATTTCCTTAGGAATAGAGTGCAGCCTCTCCAGGCTCGCAAAAATCCCCTTTGGATGTACGCTGGTGAAGAAGACGTCGACAGGCTCTCCAAAGACCTTCCTGTGAACGATTTGGAGAAACTGATCCGAAGGATCTCGTCGCTCAGCAAGAAGGATACTATTCCATCCTCTTGCCGCATTACGCCATATAGTGGCGCCAATCCCCTTCCCGAGGTAATTGTTCCTCTTGACTACTATATTGTCTTCTCGAGTTTTTGGTATCTATCGATTACTATCTTGCTAGCGTCCATTGCATAACTGTTTGTCGACACTCTTTGTTTTTCACAGAACCACCCTGTTCTGGCTTCTCTTCCTCCTCTTCCTGAAGGTGGAGAAGTCGAAGAACGTACCGTTTTCGAGGAGGACAACCAGGGTACTTCTCGCCCTGAAAGTGAAGTCGCGGGTTCTCAAAAATCCGCGGCTTCTTCCGAAAAAGAAGCCGAGTCTGAGGCCACTGCCTCGACACACTCCCCTCCTTCCGCTGTTTCTCCAAGGAACAATAGGAGAAGGGACGAAGGTGCCAATTCTGGCACTGATACGCGTACAGCACGCGTCCGTTGGGAACCCCAAGAGGAAGGTGTGATGCGCACAGCGGCAAGTTTTCCCTCAGAAAGAAACCAAGGTTTATCGAACCGGGAGGAGCCAAGAAGCACGTTGAAGGTTGATGGCGGCGAGATGTAGTGCGGCGCAACACCAGGGATTCCGGCGCCAACGTGGAACCCGCACAACACAACCAAAGTACTTTGCCCCAACGAAACGAGTGAGGTTGTCAATCTCACCGGCTTGCTGTAACAAAGGATTAGATGTATAGTGTGGATGATGATTGTTTGCGAGAAAACGATAGAACAAGTATTGCGGATTGTATTCAGTATAAAAGAATGGACCGGGGTCCACAGTTCACTAGAGGTGTCTCTCCCATAAGATAAATAGCATGTTGGGTGAACAAATTACAGTCGGGCAATTGACAAATAGAGAGGGCATAACAATGCACATACATGATATGATGAATATTGTGAGATTTAATTGGGCATTACGACAAAGTACATAGACCGCTATCCAGCATGCATCTATGCCTAAAAAGTCCACCTTCGAGGTTATCATCCGAACCCCTTCCGGTATTAAGTTGCAAAACAACGGACAATTGCATTAAGTATGGTGCGTAATGTAATCAATAACTACATCCTCGGACATAGCATCAATGTTTTATCCCTAGTGGCAACAGAGACATCCACAACCTTAGAACTTTTTGTCACCTGTCCCGCATTTAATGGAGGCATGAACCCACTATCGAGCATAAATACTCCCTCTTGGAGTTAAGAGCAAAAACTTGCCCAGAGCCTCTACTAATAACGGATAGCATGCAAGATCATAAACAACACATAGGTAATAGATTGATAATCAACATAACATAGTATTCTCTATCCATCGGATCCCGACAAACACAACATATAGAATTACAGATAGATGATCTTGATCATGTTAGGCAGCTCACAAGATCCGACAATGAAGCACATGAGGAGAAGACAACCATCTAGCTACTGCTATGGACCCATAGTCGAACTACTCACTCATCACTCCGGAGGCGACCATGGCGGTGAAGAGTCCTCCGGGAGATGATTCCCCTCTCCGGTAGGGTGCCGGAGGTGATCTCCAGAATCCCCCGAGATGGGATTGGCGGCGGCGGCGTCTCAGTAAGGTTTTCCGTATCGTGGCTCTCGGTACTGGGGGTTTCGCGACGAAGACCTTAAGTAGGCGGAAGGGCGGAGTCGGAGGAGTCACGGGGGCCCCACACAGCAGGGCCGCGCGGGCCCCCTGGGCCGCGCCGCCCTAGTGTGGCGGCGCCCCGTGGCCCCACTTCGTCTTCTCTTCGGTCTTCTGGAAGCTTCGTGGCAAAATAGGACCCTGGGCGTTGATTTCGTCCAATTCCGAGAATATTTCCTTTGTAGGATTTCTGAAACCAAAAACAGCAGAAAACAGCAACTGGCTCTTCGGCATCTCGTTAATAGGTTAGTGCCGGAAAATGCATAAATACGACATATAATGTGTATAAAACATGTAGATATCATCAATAATGTGGCATGGAACATAAGAAATTATCGATACGTCGGAGACGTATCAGCATCCCCAAGCTTAGTTCCTGCTCGTCCCGAGCAGGTAAACGATAACAAAGATAATTTCTGGAGTGACATGCCATCATAACCTTGATCATACTATTGTAAACATATGTAATGAATGCAGCGATCAAAACAATGGTAATGACATGAGTAAACAAATGAATCATAAAGCAAAGACTTTTCATGAATAGCACTTAAAGACAAGCATCAATAAGTCTTGCATAAGAGTTAACTCATAAAGCAATAAATCAAAGTAAAGGTATTGAAACAACACAAATGAAGATTAAGTTTCAGCGGTTGCTTTCAACTTATAACATGTATATCTCATGGATAATTGTCAACATAGAGTAATATAACAAGTGCAATATGCAAGTATGTAGGAATCAATGCACAGTTCACACAAGTGTTTGCTTCTTGAGGTGGAGAGAAATAGGTGAACTGACTCAACACTAAAAGTAAAAGAAAGGTCCTTCAAAGAGGAAAGCATCGATTGCTATATTTGTGCTAGAGCTTTTATTTTGAAAACAAGAAACAATTTTGTCAACGGTAGTAATAAAGCATATGTATCATGTAAATTATATCTTACAAGTTGCAAGCCTCATGCATAGTATACTAATAGTGCCCGCACCTTGTCCTAATTAGCTTGGACTACCGGGATCATCGCAATACACATGTTTTAACCAAGTGTCACAAAGGGGTACTTCCATGCCGCCTGTACAAAGGTCTAAGGAGAAAGCTCGCATTTTGGATTTCTCGCTTTTGATTATTCTCAACTTAGACATCCATACCGGGACAACATGGACAACGAGATAATGGACTCCTCTTTAATGCATAAGCATGTAGCAACAATTAGTGTTCTCATATGAGATTGAGGATATATGTCCAAAACTGAAACTTCCACCATGATTCATGGCTTTAGTTAGCGGCCCAATGTTCTTCTCTAACAATATGCATGCTCTAACCATTAAAGTGGTAGATCTCCCTTACTTCGGACAAGACGGACATGCATAGCAACTCACATGATATTCAACAAAGAATAGTTGATGGCGTCCCAGAATACATGGTTATCGCACAACAAGCAACTTAATAAGAGATAAAGTGCATAAGTACATATTCAATACCACAATAGTTTTTAAGCTATTTGTCCCATGAGCTATATATTGCAAAGGTAAAGAATGGAAATTTTAAAGGTAGCACTCAAGCAATTTACTTTGGAATGGCGGAGAAATACCATGTAGTAGTTAGGTATGGTGGACACAAATGGCATAGTAGTTGGCTCAAGGATTTTGGATGCATGAGAAGTATTTCCTCTCGATACAAGGTTTAGGCTAGCAAGGTTATTTGAAACAAACACAAGGATGAACCGGTGCAGCAAAACTCACATAAAATATATATTGTAAACATTATAAGACTCTACACCGTCTTCCTTGTTGTTCAAAACTCAATACTAGAAATTATCTAGACTTTAGAGAGACTAGCAAGCTCTAGGTGTTTCTTCATTAATGGGTGCAAAGTATATGATGCAAGAGCTTAAACATGAGCACAACAATTTCCAAGTATCAAATTATTCAAGACATTTTAGAATCACTACATGTAGCATTTCCCGATTCCAACCATATAACAATTTAACGAAGAAGATTCAACCTTCGCCATGAATACTATGGGTAAAGCCTAAGGACATATTTGTCCATATGCAACAGCGGAGCGTGTCTCTCTCCCACACAATGAATGCTAGGATCCATTTAATTCAAACAAAACAAAAACAAAAACAAACCGACGCTCCAAGCAAAGTACATAAGATGTGACGGAATAAAAATATAGTTTCAGGGGAGGAACTCGATAATGTTGTCGATGAAGAAGGGGATGCCTTGGGCATCCCCAAGCTTAGACTCTTGAGTCTTCTTAAAATATGCAGGGGTGAACCACCGGGGCATCCCCAAGCTTAGAGCTTTCACTCTCCTTGATCATATTGCATCATTTCCCTCTCTTGATCCTTGAAAACTTCCTCCGCACCAAACTCGAAACAACTCATTAGAGGGTTAGTGTACAATAAAAAATTAACATATTCAGAGGTGACACAATCATTCTTAACACTTCTGGACATTGCATAAAGCTACTGGACATTAATGGATCAAAGAAATTCATCCAACATAGCAAAAGAGGCAATGCGAAATAAAAGGCAGAATCTGTCAAAACAGAACAGTCCGTAAAGATGGATTTTATTGAGGCACCAGACTTGCTCAAATGAAAATGCCCAAATTGAATGAAAGTTGCGTACATATCTGAGGATCACGCACGTAAATTGGCATATTTTTCTGAGCTACCTACAGAGAGGCAGGTCGAAATTCGTGACAGCAAAGAAATCTGTTTCTGCGCAGTAATCTGATACGTCTCCAACGTATCGATAATTTCTTGTGTTCCATGCCACATTATTGATGTTATCTACATGTTATATGCACACTTTATGTCATATTCGTGCATTTTCTGGAACTAACCTATTAACAAGATGCCGAAGTGCCGGTTCTCGTTTTCTGCTGTTTTTGGTTTCGAAATCCTAGTAACGAAATATTCTCGGAATCGGACGAAATCAACGCCCAGGTTCCTATTTTACCCGGAAGCATCCAGAACACACGAGAACCGCCAGAGAAGAGGGGCAGGGCCACCAGACCATACCCCGGCGCGGCCAGAGGGGGGGCCGCGCCGCCCTAGGGTGTGGGCCCCCCTTCGACCTTCCTGCGCCGCCTCTCCGCCTATAAAAAGCCCCTGGATCAGAAAACCCTATCACGATTGACGAAACCCACGAAAACCTTCCAGAGCCGCCGCCATCGCGAAGCCAAGATCTGGGGGACAGGATCTCTGTTCCGGCACCCTGCCGGAGCGGGGAAGTGCCCCCGGAAGGCTTCTCCATCGACACCGCTGCCATCTCCACCGCCATCTTCATCACCGCTGTTGCTCCCATGAGGAGGGAGTAGTTCTCCATCGAGGCTCGGGGCTGTACCGGTAGCTATGTGGTTCATCTCTCTCCTATGTGCTTCAATACAATAGTCTCATGAGCTGCCTTACATGATTGAGATTCATATGATGATGCTTGTAATCTAGATGTCATTATGCTAGTCAAGTGAGTTTTACCTATGTGATCTCCGGAGACTCCTAGTCCCACGTGTGTAAAGGTGACAGTGTGTGCACCGTGTGGGTCTCTTAGGCCATATTTCACAGAATACTTACTCATTGAATGGCATAGTGAGGTGCTTATTTATATCTCTTTATGATTGCAGCAAGTTTTGTATCACAATTCATCTATGTGCTACTCTAGTGATGTTATTAAAGTAGTTCTATTCCTCCTGCACGTGTGTAATGGTGACAGTGTGTGCACCGTGTTAGTACTTGGTTTGTGCTATGATCATGATCTCTTGTAGATTATGGAGTTAACTATTGCTATGATAATATTGATGTGATCTATTCCTCCTACATATGCATGAAGGTGACGAGTGTGCATGCTATGCTAGTACTTGGTTTAGTAGCGTTGATCTATCTTACACTAAAGGTTACTAAAACATGAGCATTATTGTGGAGCTTGTTAACTCCGGCATTGAGGGTTCGTGTAATCCTACGCAATGTGTTCATCATCCAACAAAAGTGTAGAGTATGCATTTATCTGTTCCGTTATGTGATCAATGTTGAGAGTGTCCACTAGTGAAAGTCTATTCCCTAGGCCTTGTTCCTAAATACTGCTGAGTTACTACTGCTTGTTTACTGTTCTGCTGCGTTACTACTGCTGCGTTACTACCGCTTGTTTACTTGTCACGGACGAGCACTTTTCTGCCGTTGCTACTCTGCTTATTCATACCACCTGTATTTCACTATCTCTTCGCCGAACTAGTGCACCTATTAGGTGTGTTGGGGACACAAGAGACTTCTTGCTTTGTGGTTGCGGGGTTGCATGAGAGGGATATCTTTGACCTCTTCCTCCCCGAGTTCGATAAACCTTGGGTATCCACTTAAGGGAAACTTGCTCGCTGTTCTACAAACCTCTCGCTCTTGGAGGCCCAACACTGTCTACAAGAATAGAAGCTCCCGTAGACATCAAGCACTTTTCGGCGCCGTTGCCGGGGAGGAAAGGTAAAAAGGCACTCATACTACGGTCTCGGGTAAAGTATTTTTCTCGGCGCCGTTGTGTGTGTGCTCGAAGCTATTTCCTTTAGATCCTGCAATTGCATCTTGTTGTTTCTTGTTTACACTAGTTTGGCATAATGTACAAGAGTGAGCTTCTTATTCTATTTCCTGATTTAAAACATGGATTGTTTGATGCGAAAATTAAAAAACCTATGAAATCTTATTTGCATGCTTGGTAGTAATATTAGTATGAACACTTCGAACACCATTGTTGATAATGATATAGAAAGTTCTAAGCTTGGGGAAGCTGGTTTTCATGATATTTTTAGTCCCCCAAGCATTGAGGAGAAAATTTTCTTTGATGATACTTTGCCTCCTATTTGTGATGATTATAATAGTGGTCTTTTGCCACCTACTATGGAGAGTGAATTTTGTTGTGATTATACTATGCCTCCTACACTTGATGAGAATAATAATGATAGCTACTTTGTTGAATTTGCTCCCACTACAACTAATAAAATTGATTATGCTTATGTGGAGAGTAATAATTTTATGCATGAGACTCATGATAAGAATGCTTTATGTGATAGTTATATTGTTGAGTTTGCTCATGTTGCTACTGAAAGTTATTATGAGAGAGGAAAATATGGTTGTAGAAATTTTCATGTTACTAAAATGCCTCTCTATGTGCTGAAATTTTTGATGCTACACTTGTTTTATCTTCCTATGCTTGTTACTTTGCTCTTCATGAACTTGTTTATTTACAATATTCCTATGCATAGGAAGCATGTTAGACTTAAATATGTTTTGAATTTTCCTCTTGATGCTCTCTTTTGCTTCACATACTATCTCTTGCGAGTGCATCATTAAAACTGCTGAGCCCATCTTAATGGCTAAAAAGAAAGAACTTCTTGGGAGATAACCCATGTGTTATTTTGCTACAGTACTTTGTTTTATATTTGTGTCTTGGAAGTTGTTTACTACTGTAGCAACCTCTCCTTATCTTAGTTTTATGTTTTGTTGTGCCAAGTAAAGTCTTTGATAGTAAAGTAAGTACTAGATTTGGATTACTGCGCAGAAACAGATTTCTTTGCTGTCACGAATCTGGGTCTAATTCTCTGTAGGTAACTCAGAAAATTATGCCAATTTACGTGAGTGATCCTCAGATATGTACGCAACTTTCATTCAATTTGAGCATTTTCGTTTGAGCAAGTCTGGTGGCCTAATAAAATCCATCTTTACGGACTGTTCTGTTTTGACAGATTCTGCCTTTTATTTCGCATTGCCTCTTTTGCTATGTTGGATGAATTTCTTTGATCCATTAATGTCCAGTAGCTTTATGCAATGTCCAGAAGTGTTAAGAATGATTGTGTCACCTCTGAACATGTTAATTTTTATTGTCCACTAACCCTCTAATGAGTTGTTTCGAGTTTGGTGTGGAGGAAGTTTTCAAGGGTCAAGAGAGGAGGATGATATACTATGATCAAGAAGAGTGAAAGCTCTAAGCTTGGGGATGCACCCGGTGGTTCACCCCTGCATATATCAAGAAGACTCAAGCGTCTAAGCTTGGGGATGCCCAAGGCATCCCCTTCTTCATCGACAAATTATCAGGTTCCTCTCTTGAAACTATATTTTTATTCGGTCACATCTTATGTACTTTACTTGGAGCGTCTGTTTGTTTGTTTCTATTTTTGTTTGTGTTCGAATAAATTGGATTACATCATGCTTGTGTGGGAGAGAGACACGCTCCGCTGGTTCGTATGAACACATTTGTTCTTAGCTCATAATATTCATGGCGAAGTTTCCTCTTCGTTAAATTGTTATATGGTTGGAATTGGAAAATGATACATGTAGTAATTTGCTATAATGTCTTGGGTAATGTGATACTTGGCAATTGTTGTGCTCATGTTTAAGCTCTTGCATCATATACTTTGCACCTATTAGTGAAGAATACATAGAGCATGCTAAAATTTGGTTTGCATAATTGGTCTCTCTAAGGTCTAGATAATTTCTAGTAAGGTGTTTGAACAACAAGGAAGACAATGTATAGTCTTATAATGCTTGTAATATGTCTTTTATGTGAGTTTTGCTGTACTAGTTCATACTTGTGTTTGTTTCAAACAACCTTGCTAGCCTAAACCTTGTATCGAGAGGGAATACTTCTCATGCATCCAAAATACTTGAGCCAAACAACACTATGCCATTTGTGTCCACCATACCTACCTACTACATGGTATTTCCTGCCATTCCAAAGTAAATTGCTTGAGTGCTACCTTTAAACAATTCAAAATTTATTACCTCTTATTTGTGTCAATGTTTTATAGCTCATGAGGAAGTATGTGGTGTTTATCTTTCAATCTTGTTGGGCAACTTTCACCAATGGACTAGTGGCTTCATCCGCTTATCCAATAATTTTGCAAAAAGAGCTGGCAATGGGATTCCCGAGTCCCAAATTAATTAACAAAAATAGACACTCCTCCATGGTATGTGATTGTTGGACGGCACCCGAAGGATTCGGTTAGCCATGGCTTGTGTAAGCAAAGGTTGGGAGGAGTGTCATCATAATAAAACTAAAATAAAAAGGCACTCCTTCATGGTATGAGATTGTTGGCGGGCACCCGAGGATTCGGTTAGCCATGGTTTGTGAAAGAAAGGTTGGAAGGAGTGCCACCCAAAAATAAAATAAAATGGGAGCCGCTCTTTGAAGGTTTGCCCGGCAAGGGGGTTAGAGTACCCGCTACCATTCGTTGACAACAACATACACCTCTCAAAACTTTATTTTTATGCTCTCTTTATGTTTTCAAAATCAAAGCTCTAGCACAAATATAGCAATCGATGCTTTCCTCTTTGAAGGACCATTCTTTTACTTTTATGTTGAGTCAGTTCACCTACCTCTCTCCACCTCAAGAAGCAAACACTTGTGTGAACTTTGCATTGATTCTTACATACTTGCTTATTGCATTTGTTATATTGCTTTGCATTGACAATTATCCATGAGATATACATGTTATAAGTTGAAAGCAACCGCTGAAACTTAATCTTCTTTTGTGTTGCTTCAATGCCTCTACTTTGAATTATTGCTTTATGAGTTAACTCTTATGCAAGACTTATTGATGCTTGTCTTGAAGTGCTATTCATGAAAAGTCTTTGCTTTATGATTCAGTTGTTTACCCATGTCATATACATTGTTTTGATCGCTGCATTCACTACATATGCTTTACAAATAGTATGATCAAGTTTATGATGGCATGTCACTCCAGAAATTATCTTTGTTATCGTTTTACCTGCTTGGGACGAGCAGAACTAAGCTTGGGGATGCTGATACGTCTCCAACGTATCGATAATTTCTTGTGTTCCATGCCACATTATTGATGTTATCTACATGTTTTATGCACACTTTATGTCATATTCGTGCATTTTCTGGAACTAACCTATTAACAAGATGCCGAAGTGCCGGTTCTCGTTTTCTGCTGTTTTTGGTTTCAGAAATCCTAGTAACGAAATATTCTCGGAATCGGACGAAATCAACGCCCGAGTTCCTATTTTACCCGGAAGCATCCAGAACACACGAGAACCGCCAGAGAAGAGGGGCAGGGCCACCAGACCATACCCCGGCGCGGCCAAGGGGGGGGAGCGCGCCCCCCTAGGGTGTGGGCCCCCTTCGACCTTCCTGCGCCGCCTCTTCGCCTATAAGAAGCCCCTGGATCAGAAAACCCTATCACGATTGACGAAACCCACGAAAACCTTCCAGAGCCGCCGCCATCGCGAAGCCAAGATCTGGGGGACAGGATCTCTGTTCCGGCACCCTGCCGGAGCGGGGAAGTGCCCCGGAAGGCTTCTCCATCGACACCGCTGCCATCTCCACCGCCATCTTCATCACCGCTGCTGCTCCCATGAGGAGGGAGTAGTTCTCCATCGAGGCTCGGGGCTGTACCGGTAGCTATGTGGTTCATCTCTCTCCTATGTGCTTCAATACAATAGTCTCATGAGCTGCCTTACATGATTGAGATTCATATGATGATGCTTGTAATCTAGATGTCATTATGCTAGTCAAGTGAGTTTTACCTATGTGATCTCCGGAGACTCCTAGTCCCACGTGTGTAAAGGTGACAGTGTGTGCACCGTGTGGGTCTCTTAGGCCATATTTCACAGAATACTTACTCATTGAATGGCATAGTGAGGTGCTTATTTATATCTCTTTATGATTGCAGCAAGTTTTGTATCACAATTCATCTATGTGCTACTCTAGTGATGTTATTAAAGTAGTTCTATTCCTCCTGCACGTGTGTAATGGTGACAGTGTGTGCACCGTGTTAGTACTTGGTTTGTGCTATGATCATGATCTCTTGTAGATTATGGAGTTAACTATTGCTATGATAATATTGATGTGATCTATTCCTCCTACATATGCATGAAGGTGACAAGTGTGCATGCTATGCTAGTACTTGGTTTAGTAGCGTTGATCTATCTTACACTAAAGGTTACTAAAACATGAGCATTATTGTGGAGCTTGTTAACTCCGGCATTGAGGGTTCGTGTAATCCTACGCAATGTGTTCATCATCCAACAAAAGTGTAGAGTATGCATTTATCTGTTCTGTTATGTGATCAATGTTGAGAGTGTCCACTAGTGAAAGTCTATTCCCTAGGCCTTGTTCCTAAATACTGCTGAGTTACTACTTCTTGTTTACTACTTGCTCGCGTTACTACTGCTGCGTTACTACCGCTTGTTCTACTGTCCCGGCGAGCACTTTTCTGCCGTTGCTACTCGCTTATTCATACCACCTGTATTTCACTATCTCTTCGCCGAACTAGTGCACCTATTAGGTGTGTTGGGGACACAAGAGACTTCTTGCTTTGTGGTTGCAGGGTTGCATGAGAGGGATATCTTTGACCTCTTCCTCCCTGAGTTCGATAAACCTTGGGTATCCACTTAAGGGAAACTTGCTGCTGTTCTACAAACCTCTGCTCTTGGAGGCCCAACACTGTCTACAAGAATAGAAGCTCCCGTAGACATCATAATCCAAATCTAGTATGAACCTTACTATCAAAGACTTTACTTGGCACAACAAAGCACAAAACTAAGATAAGGAGAGGTTGCTACAGTAGTAAACAACTTCCAAGACTCAAATATAAAACAAAAATACTGTAGTAAAAACATGGGTTGTCTCCCATAAGCGCTTTTCTTTAACGCCTTTCAGCTAGGCGCAGAAAGTGTGTATCAAGTATTATCAAGAGATGAAGTATCAACATAATTTTCACAATTTATCCCATTGGGTATCTTAGATGCTCCCTTATCTATAGTGGTTTTAAGAGCTTTATCAATTTTAGGCCTATAATAGCTTTTTGGTTTAGGCCCCTTAGAGATATACATGAACCTTTGCTCCTTTCCCACATAAGCTTTCTCTCTAAACTTTATAGATGAAAAGGTTGAACCGAATGTTCCCATAGCCTCTTCAAGTTCACTAATCCTTTGGGTTTGATTATCATGAATAGCACAAGATTCTAAGATGGCGATTCTCTCATTAATTCCACCTAGAGATTTATCAAGTTTATCAGTGCTATCAAGTAATGCTTTCAAAGTAGTATCAATGATTGGAAGGTTTTGCTCTATGGTTTCCAACTTTTTCATGACATCTTCAAGAGAGGCTTCAATTTTAACTTCATTAATAGGTGGTATTCCAAATAAACTCTCAATAATGCAACTAGCTTCTAAAGCAGGGGCGCCTAGGAAGTTACCTCCCGCGAGACAATCAAGAACATACCTATTCCAGCTAGAGATACCAACATAAAAATTCCTGAGTAGGATAGTGGTGGAGTGTTTCTTAGTGCACCTATTATGGGCATCACTAATTCTATACCAAGCATCTTTTAAACATTCTCCTCCTTGTTGCTTAAACGAACGAACTTCAACTTCAGGATTACTCATTTTAACGAGTAGTAAATAAAGCAAACTAGATAAAGTAAATGCAAGTAACTAATTTTTTTTTGTGTTTTTGATATAGAGTGCAAGACAGGTAAATAAAGTAAAGCTAGCAACTAATTTTTTTGTGTTTTGATATAATGCAGCAAACAAGAAAGTAAATAAAATAAAGCAAGACAAAAACAAAGTAAAGAGATTGGATTGTGGAGACTCCCCTTGCAGCGTGTCTTGATCTCCCCGGCAACGGCGCCAGAAATTATGCTTGATACGCGTACGGCACGCGTCCGTTGGGAACCCCAAGAGGAAGGTGTGATGCGCACAGCGGCAAGTTTTCCCTCAGAAAGAAACCAAGGTTTATCGAACCAGGAGGAGCCAAGAAGCACGTTGAAGGTTGATGGCGGCGAGATGTAGTGCGGCGCAACACCATGGATTCCGGCGCCAACGTGGAACCCGCACAACACAACCAAAGTACTTTGCCCCAACGAAACAGATGAGGTTGTCAATCTCACCGGCTTGCTGTAACAAAGGATTAGATGTATAGTGTGGATGATGATTGTTTGCGAAAAACGAGTAGAACAAGTATTGCGGATTGTATTCAGTATAAAAGAATGGACCGGGGTCCACAGTTCACTAGAGGTGTCTCTCCCATAAGATAAATAGCATGTTGGGTGAACAAATTACAGTCGGGCAATTGACAAATAGAGAGGGCATAACAATGCACATACATGATATGATGAATATTGTGAGATTTAATTGGGCATTACGACAAAGTACATAGACCGCTATCCAGACATGCATCTATGCCTAAAAAGTCCACCTTCGAGTTATCATCCGAACCCCTTCCGGTATTAAGTTGCAAAACAACGGACAATTGCATTAAGTATGGTGCGTAATGTAATCAATAACTACATCCTCGGACATAGCATCAATGTTTTATCCCTAGTGGCAACAGCACATCCACAACCTTAGAACTTTCGTCACCTGTCCCGCATTTAATGGAGGCATGAACCCACTATCGAGCATAAATACTCCCTCTTGGAGTTAAGAGCAAAAACTTGGCTAGAGCCTCTACTAATAACGGAGAGCATGCAAGATCATAAACAACACATAGGTAATAGATTGATAATCAACATAACATAGTATTCTCTATCCATCGGATCCCGACAAACACAACATATAGAATTACAGATAGATGATCTTGATCATGTTAGGCAGCTCACAAGATCCGACAATGAAGCACATGAGGAGAAGACAACCATCTAGCTACTGCTATGGACCCATAGTCCAGGGGTGAACTACTCACTCATCACTCCGGAGGCGACCATGGCGGTGAAGAGTCCTCCGGGAGATGATTCCCCTCTCCGGCAGGGTGCCGGAGGTGATCTCCGAATCCCCGAGATGGGATTGGCGGCGGCGGCGTCTCAGTAAGGTTTTCCGTATCGTGGCTCTCGGTACTGGGGGTTTCGCGACGAAGACCTTAAGTAGGCGGAAGGGCGGAGTCATAGGAGTCACGGGGGCCCCACACAGCAGGGCCGTGCGGGCCCCCCTGGGCCGCGCCGCCCTAGTGTGGCGGCGCCCCGTGGCCCCACTTCGTCTTCTCTTCGGTCTTCTGGAAGCTTCGTGGCAAAATAGGACCCTGGGCGTTGATTTCGTCCAATTCCGAGAATATTTCCTTTGTAGGATTTCCGAAACCAAAAACAGCTAGAACAAAGAATCGGCTCTTCGGCATCTCGTTAATAGGTTAGTGCCGGAAAATGCATAAATACGACATATAATGTGTATAAAACATGTAGATATCATCAATAATGTGGCATGGAACATAAGAAATTATCGATACGTCGGAGACGTATCAGGCACCTCCAAGGCCGGCGCACCTCCTGCCGAAGAAGTTGGTCCTTCTGAAAAGAAGACAACTTTTAATCCCTACGAGGATGCCCTTGTCAGCTCGTAAGTTCTCTATTGCTCTTTATTGTTTGCTCTCGATGTTTTTGTCTATGTTGATTCTTATATTGTCGCCTTGTGTTGTAGCGGTGACGAGGATGAAGATCAACCTATTGACGCGACTGCTCGAACGAGTACGTCGCGTACTTTAGTTGTCTCTGAAGCTCAGCCTGATGGAGATGAAACCTCGCCTCCTCAGCAAAATATCGAGCATCCTACTCCACCTGCAAGCCCCCGTGCCCCTTCGCCAAAAAGGGCAAGGATCGAGCCAGCCAAGGAGCCTACCCTACAACTTGGTGGCTCCACGACTCCTCCTTTGGATGACGTAAGTTGCTCACTTCTCCTCTTTTGTGCAAAATACTTTTCGATGCTACCGACTCTTTTTTGTTTTTTGCTTCTTTTTTCTGTACTTTTTTGCTGTCGAGCTTTTTACCTTATTGATGCTTGCTTCTCGACTATGCTAAAAAAGCCGAAGGTAATATTCTGCTACTTCTTCTGGCAAATGACCTCTTCCTCCTTTCTTGTCATGATTTTGATTGCTGTCAACTATTTTGTCAGAAAATCTTGTGGAAGCCAACAAGCGTGCTGACGCACTTGCTCGCAAACTGGAGCAAAGTGAAAAAGCTCGTAGGAAGGCTGAAGCAGATGCCAAGAAAGCTAAGGCAGATGCCACCGCTGTCGAAGATCTTCGAAAAAGACTTCATGACGCGGAAACTGCCTTGAGCGACAACATATCCGCGCAAGCTGTTCGTGAAGCTAAAATCCTCAGTCGCTTGCAATCACAAAGTCGACGTTTTGTCAGTAAGCCCTTAAACCTTTGCTACCTCTTCGGGTTATCAAATTTATCCTTGCGCAATCTTTGACGATCTTTCTTTTGCTTCTTTGTAGGGAAAACACATCAGGATTTTGACTTGGAGTGTCCTGAAGGCGATCAGCTGCTTGACAAGCTTTCCCTTCTTGAATTTCATGGAGAAGAAGCACGCGAAGGCCTTGCTGAAGCTAGAGCAGGTCTGTCGTGTCTTTTTCCTTATTTCTTCCCGAAGACACAAGAGCCCAAGATTTTCACAAATCTCGCTAAGCACTTCAACTCCCAAGAAGATCTTGGGCTTAAACTTCGCCAAGAAGGCCTGCAGATTAGTGTCAAGGGCACCATTGCTCTGGTTGCGGACAGCCAACAGGACGTCAACTGGGCTAAGGTTGGCGAGATAAAGGAGATGGAAACGAAGAAGTGGCAATCCTTGATTAAGGTTGCCAAACCTAACTCCAAGCCAATCCTTGCTTTCCTCGGTTGCAAGCCAACTCCTGCTCCAAGCTCATCCAAGCCGGAGGTCAAGTAGACCACCCTATCTTTCTTATTTTTTCTTTTTCTTTTTTCCTTTTGATGCTGTCGCCAAAGTAGCTTTTGGCGACACTTCTCCCACTAGTTCGCTAGGGTATCCTCCATTGTAATGCCTTGTAAATATTCCGAGAATCAATGGAATTCTATTTTGCCTAATGATTGATGTCAAACCTTTTGTTTTCAGTTGATATTTGATAACTACACTTCAACTCCTCGTCCCTCCGATGTTTTTCCTGCTTCCTCTTGCTCGAAGAAAACGCCTATTAATAGTGAATTTGGTGAAGATTCCTCGAGTAAAGGTTCAGCGCAGGACTTGGAGGAACTTCGTCAGCAGCTTCAGTATGCGAAGAAGCAAACACTTGTGATGATGGAGCAATCTCGAAAGTCATCCGAAAAAGAGAAAGTTGCGCTGCAGCAGGCTCAGGAAGCCATAGCCTCCAAAGAAGCCGCCATTTCTGAAGCTGAAAAGGCTACCACCCGAGAGAATTTTATGCTCGAGTTGATGAATGAAGCCAGTTTGGATATGTCAGGTATGCTTTTGCAAACAAAAACTTCTTCTGTTTTTCGTTGTTCCCTCCTTTAATATTCTTGTGCTATCGCCAAATAGGTTCCTTTCTAGACACTGCTGCCGAAGACCAAAGGGTAGACACAAGGACAAATCTCCTGGTTAACCTTTCACTTGACCATGGTTCTCTGTTCTGGGCCACTCTAGAACGCACCCGACAGATTGTTAGATTTCAAGACTGCGCTTGTCAAGTTCGTGAGTTCCTTGATTTCTGTACGAGGACATTGTCTTTAGTTTACAGCGCCTTGTTCCCGCGCAACAAGATGCTAGAAACCCTGCCTGCTCTGATGGATAAATTCTGGGATGCACCTCGAATCCATGGATTTGTACGAGCTCAAATGTCTGCTGGCGCGAGATTTGCTATGATTATGATAGAAATCTGCTACCCGAAGTTAGACATGATGGCGAAGAGGAAAAAGAATATTGACAAAATTGATGATGTGGTGAAGCCTGTAGCAGAAAACATGATGGATGAATTGCTTCGGATGGATGTTGAGTTCTTCGTGAAGGGTAGCTATGCTGAACATAGTACTCGTACTTCCAATAGTGAACGACTGACCATAGATAACATACTAGGCGGCCGTTAATAATTTTTCCTTTGTCTTGCCGATTTTTCTCAATGATTGCACCTTGTATATTGTAAACATATTCTATATTGTAAAGCCACTAGAGATATGTTTTCCTTGATTTCTTGTCAAGCCCCCGAGTGTTTCGGTGGTGAATTTATTTATTATGTCTGCGAGGTTTAAACCAAGGCAACTAAATTATATTGAGTATACTATATTTGCGGGTACGAGCCCCCGGGCCTTTTGTGCTGATCGCTATTTTGTATCTTCGTTTATTTTGCGAGGTGTTTTGCACCAAGGCGAAATATTTTCAGTAATATATATTGTAATTCTTGGGCACAAGCCCCTGAGCCTGTCGAAGAAAAAGGATATATGTCTCCACTATCTTTATTATATTGCAGCACCGCGAGCCCGCCTCATTAAAAAACCTTTTCCAGCCCCACTCGGTGCCCTGAAAAAGGAAAAGAGTGCGTCTGAAAACTCGTGGGCGTTTCAGTACATTGTATTTTTACAAGGAGGACTATATTTCGACTCTAGGCGTAAAAACGCCTGAGTTGTGCCACGTTCCAGGGGTTTTTCTCGGGAGCCCCCGACTTCTTGTCCTTTATCCTGTACGCTCCTCCTTCGATTACTTATATGACGATGTAAGGGCCAAGCCATGGCGACTCGAGTTTTTCAGTACTGTTTTGATTGAGTCGTAGAACTAAGTCTCCAACCTGAAAGGATCTTGGTCACAAACGTCGATTGTGGTAATTTTTCAAGTCTTGCTGGTACTTAGTGACCCGTGATAATACTTCATCTCTGGCTTCGTCCAATGCGTCGACATCATCTTCCAATGCTTTTCTAGAAGCTTCTTCATCATACTCCGTGACTCTTGGAGAATCATGCTCTATCTCTATTGGCAATACTGCCTCAGCTCCATGGACCAGAAAAAACGGAGTCTCTTGTGTCGCCGTATTTGGTGTTGTTCGGATACTCCACAACACACTTGGCAACTCCTCTGGCCAAGTATGTCGAGCTTTTTCCAATGGTCCTAACAAGCGCTTCTTGATACCATTGCAGATGATACCATTGGCTTTCTCGACTTGGCCGTTGGTTTGTGGATGCGCAACTGACGCGAAGTGCAATTTGATGCCCACCTCTGCACAATATGCCTTGAATTCCTTGGATGTGAAATTACTGCCATTGTCCGTGACGATGCTATGAGGTACTCCGAACCGAAAGACAATTCTTTTCACGAACTTAATTGCGGATGCTCCATCTGGTGAATTTATCGACTTTGCTTCTATCCACTTTGTGAACTTGTCGACAGCGACGAGCATGTACTCGTATCCTCCTGGCGAAGCTTTGTGTAATTTTCCCACCATATCGAGACCCCACTGAGCAAAGGGCCAAGACAAGGGTATTGGCATCAATTCTGCTGCCGGAGAGTGAGGCTTTGCGGCAAATCTCTGGCACGCGTCGCAAGTTCGTACTATCTCCTTTGCATCCTCGATTGCTGTCAACCAATAAAATCCTGCTCGGAAAACCTTGGCCGCGATAGCTCTACTGCTTGCATGATGACCACATATTCCTTCGTGTACGTCCTTCAGCATCATCCTTCCTTCTTCGGGTGTGACGCACCTTTGTAACACACCCGAAATACTTCGCTTGTACAACTCCCCTTTAACCACCGTAAAAGTTTTGGATCGTCTAATAACTCGCCTTGCTTCAACTGGATCGTCGGGTATTTCTTTCCTTAGGATGTATGATATGTAAGCTTGCATCCACGGAACCTGCACCATCATTACTAGTTCATGTTCCTCTTCTTCTTCTAGTGCCTCTTTAGGAGCCCCCGAGGGTTTCTCATCCTTCTGCTTCTTCTGTGCTTTCTTCGGCTTTGTAGATCTCTCAGATATCTCTTCCCAAAACACGCCTGGTGGAATTGCAAGGCACTGCGACCCGATGTTTGCGAGAACATCGGCTTCATCATTGCTCAGCCTGCTGATGTGATTTACTTCGCATCCATCAAACAGCTTCTCTAGCTCGTTGTACACTTCTTTGTATGCCACCATACTATCGTTGACTGCATCACATTGGTTCATGACTTGCTGAGCCACCAATTGTGAGTCGCCAAATATTTTTAGTCGAGTTGCACCACAAGCCTTCGCCATCTTCATCCCGTGTATAAGAGCCTCATATTCTGCCTCATTGTTGGACGCGTTTGGGAACGTCATCCGTAAGACATACTTTAATTTGTCGCCTTCAGGTTATATTAGTATCACTCCTGCTCCAGCTCCTTCTAATCTCTTGGATCCGTCGAAGTTCATAGTCCAAGTTCTCGACAAATCTGGGGGTCCTGTATTTTGTAACTCCATCCACTCTGCGATGAAGTCCGGTAAAATTTGCGACTTTATTGCTTTTCTTTTCTCGTACGTGATGTCCCGAGGGGAAAGCTCTATTCCCCAAAGGGAGACACGACCCGTAGCCTCTGGATTGTTTAATATATTGGACAAGGGCGCCTCATTAACCACTATTATCGGATGTACCGAAAAATAGTGCCGCAATTTTCTTGCGGTTGTAAACACTCCATATGCTAGCTTCTGGTACTGCGGGTACCGTTGTTTTGAAGGCGATAAAACTTCACTGATGAAGTATACCGGCCTCTGCACTCCATGGAGTTTTCCTTCCTCTTCTCTTTCGACAACGAGTGCCGTGCTGACCACCTGAGGCGTAGCTGCAATATATAACAGGAGGGGTTCCTTCTCTTTAGGCGCCACCAAGATTGGCGGTGTCGACATTGTGCGCTTGAGATCTTCGAAAGCTCTATCTGCCTCTTCGTTCCATTGGAACTTCTCTCCTTGTTTGATTAAAGCGTAGAACGGTAACGCTTTTTCTCCTAGTCTGGCGACGAATCTGCTTAAAGCTGCGACTCGCCCGATTAGTCGCTCGTATTTCTTTCAACTTTGTTGGCTTCCTCATTGTTACGATAGCTTGAATTTTTTCTGGATTAGCTTCAATCCCTCTTGCTGAGACTAGGAACCCAAGAAGTTCTCCTGCAGGAACGCCGAAAGAACACTTCGTTGGATTCAGCTTGAGATAAAACTTGTCGAGGTTGTCGAAAGTTTCCTTTAGGTCCTCGATTAGTGTTGCCCCCTTTTTTGATGTTATAACGACATCATCAATGTATACTTGTACATTTTTCCCAATCTATGTTGCTAAGCACTTCTGCATCATCCGCTGATATGTTGCTCCCGCGTTTTTCAGACCAAAGGGCATTGTTCTATAGCAAAACACGCCGTAAGGTGTAATGAACGCTGTTTTAACCTCATCCTCTTCTTTCAATCTGATCTGGTTATAACCAGAGTATGCATCCAAGAAGGAAAGATGTTCACATCCTGCCATGGAGTCGATAATTTGATCGATCCTTGGGAGGGGAAAGTGATCCTTTGGACAATGTTTGTTGAGACACGTAAAGTCGACACACATGCGAAGGACTTTAGTGTTTTTCTTCGGGACCAACACTGAGTATGCTACCCATGTGGATTCTGTATGCAACTCCTTAATGAAACCAGCTTCTCTTAGTCGATCAATCTCTGACAGCATAGCTTTGCGGTTTGGCTCCGAAAAACGCCGCAAAGTTTGTTTGATTGGTCTCGCTATTGGATCCAAGTTTAGGTGGTGCTCGGCAAGTTCCCTGGGTACTCCTGGCATGTCAGCTGGACACCATGCGAAGATTTTCCAGTGCTCATGGAGGAACTCGACGAGCGCGCTTTCCTATGCGAGGTCCATGTCTGTTGCGATGGATGTTGTTTTCTTTGGATCTGTCGGGTGAATCTGCACCTCCTTGGAATCTTTCGCAGTGTTAAAGGTTGGTTCTTTGTTAGGCCTTGACGCTATGTATTCTGCTTGCATCCCGAAAGTTTCTGACAGTCGATGAAAATCCGTGTCGCACTTGTCAGCTAACGCAAAGCTTCCTTTGACTGTTATTGGTCCCTTAGGTCCAGGTAGCCTCCATAGCAAGTATGTGTAATGTGGTACTGCCATAAACCTAGCATATGCTGGTCGTCCAAACAAAGCGTGATATTGCGATGGAAAATCCACGACTTCAAACTCAAGCTTTTCTATTCTGTAATTTTCTCGGGTTCCAAACTGAACGTCGAGATTGATCTTCCCCAATGGGTAACTTGGCTTCTCTGGTGTGATACCGTGAAAACGTGTGTCGGTTGGTTTCAGATTTGCTAGGGAGATGTTCATCTTCCTTAGCGTATCGGCATACATAAGGTTTAAACTGCTGCCTCCATCTATGAATACTCGAGATACATCGAATCCTGCGATTACTGCTGGTAGGATAAGTGCTGACTGCCCTGGTCGAGGAACTTGCTGCGGATGATCCGCTATTGTGAAGCCAATGTCTTGCCCTGACCAATTTAGGTACTCAATCGTTGGTGGAGGCATCTTCTCTGCCATGAACACCTGTCGCGAGATTACTTTCCGAGCTCTATTGGACGGCCTACCCTTCGAATCATCGAGACCGCACCATTGGAGTTGGGGTCAATGTATGGAGGTGGTTGTGGCGCCGCCGCTATTCTCGAGCCGGTGCCGATTTTCTTCCGTAATTGCGGGAGGAGGTGGCAAGTGGATCTCACTCCCGGGCCCTTGAGGATTTCTATTTGTCGCTTGGGCATTGGCTTGCCCCGCAAACCTTAACATTGCTTGAAAATTTCGACGATCCTTCCGCAAATATCCCGACTGTCTTTTTCCGTTGTTGTCGAGATAAAAATGCATCTGACACGGCCCGTTCATCATGTCCTCAGGGGACACGAAAGGTCTCTGGAACCTTGGCCCATTATTTTGCCTATTATTTTGAGAATCATCTCTATTGTCGCCTCGCTGCTCGCTACTCCTTTGATAGTCATCTCTATTGCCTCCTCCAACGCTTGCTCGAAACCCAGCCGAGATTTGATCAGGAGCGTCGTAACTCGAGTACTACCGAGAAAATCGTCGCCTATTTTGGAAATTTCGATTGCGGTCCTCTTCAGGCGACCTGTGCCGTTTATTGTGAACATCATCCTCTCCATCTGCCCACCTGTTTGCTATCTCCATCAATGCTGATACTATTTTTGGGTTGGTTCTCCCCAAATCCTCGACAAAGTCTCCTCGTCGAATTCCTGCTACGAACGCATCTATCGCCCTCTCGTCAGATATGTTCTCTGCTGAGTTTTTAATGATATTCCACCTTTGGATATACTTTCTCATTGACTCATCATGCTTTTGTCGACACGATCTCAACTCTTCTAACAACGCAGGTTTTTTGCAGGTAGATCGGAAGTTCTTGACGAACACATCCTCAAAACTGTTCCAGCTGTCGATGGAACCTGGGGGAAGCTTCTTTATCCATGATCTTGCGGCTCCACTTAGATGTACTTGGATGCTCTGCATGGCTGTTGCTCTGGTTCCTCCTATCAGCTTCACCGTCTCGAGATAATCGACTAGCCAATCCTCTGGATCTTGCAGGCCGTCGAATTTTTTGAAATTGTCGGGTAATTTAAACCCTGAAGGAACTCGCGTTTTTCGGACCCTCCTTGTAAAGCACGGCAGCCCACACATATCCTCATCATCTATCCCTGGGGAGTGTCGATGTTCCCTTCTATTTTGTCGTGCTCTGTCCACTCGTGCTTGCGCTGCTGTGTCTCGTGCTCCACTTGTTCTCTCGGGACTTGGTGCTGCTGCAGCGGGTCGTGGACTATTTTGCCTTGCTACCCCTTCAGGAGGCCGAGTTACGAATGCTGTCCCCATAACTCCGACCCCTGCCATGGCCATATTGTACAATGCTTCTCTTGGATCTCCGGGGGGTGGTCTATTTGCGAGGATAAAGGCTTGCGTCGCCATATACCCAGCTTCCGGTGTTTTGGGTCCCCCTCGTGTCGATTGACAAAAAAGACATGTCGAGGTTTTGAACTAAGTTTTCTCTCTTAGCTTCAGGTATATTTTGCAGACGAGATCTCGCTCTCCTTCGAGCTTCCCTGTGACTATCTCCCGAAGTTCCTGAATGTCGACTTAGCTCCGCTCTTCACCTGCTTGATGCGGAGGCTGCTTCCTGCCTCCTATCCAACTCGATTTTTTGTTTCTCGAGCTCCCTCCTGATACGGGCAAGCCTATATTGGTACGCTTGTGACTCCTCAGGTGTTGCCGCAATAGTCATTGGTTTTGTACCATCGATAGCTCTTGCGACTCGATCCCATACGGCCTGCGGAAATTGCACCATCTCTCTTGTTCCTGTTCCGATATATTTTGTTCCCAAACCTCGCGCGAGATCTGCTGGATCGACATATGGATTTCCCGCATCATCGAAAGCCTCTGACGTCGCTGGTTCTGTCCGGCTTGGTTCTTCAATTGCGTAGATCTGATGATATTTTGGACGCTGGACTTTGTCAGGTTTGGTGACACCATCATAGAGATTGGTGAAGACCTTTCCAACGGTGATGGATTTTTCGATGAAGTTGAAGCTGTCGATGTCGCTCGAGTCATCGCTTATATAGGAGTCCGCAGATGACTCGAATGACATGTCGCTGAAGATCTTGACGAGTTTTTCGCTCGCCCTGGTGCTGATGAAGCGTGGCGATGAAATCTCCTCGTCGCCTGACTCGATTGATGATGCTGAGCTCGAAAAATCGGGATCGACCCCCGATAATCCCAATGAGATCGAAATTTCGAGACAATACACTCCTTCTTTCTCGACGCGGAAGTAGAACTTCCCGAACGTCATCTCCATGGGCTCCTCCAGATACGCATATGCATCCAAACGGGAGGGCGGGTGGGGTACAAAATCAACTAGACTAGTTTCGATCCGTTTACCTCTGTCCATTGCGTTGCTTGCAGTTGACGAAGTCGACGATTTTGAACGTGCCATCGAGATCAGATCCTTGACACCTCTAATTCCCACAGACGACGCCAATTGACAAGGGATTAACTTATCAATGCCTACAAGTTGTAGACTAGGGTTTTAGTCGGAAGTAGAGGGCAAGTAGATCTCGAAGGTTTCAGCCGAAAAGTGCTCGACGATATGAAAACTAGGGTTTTGTGAGACAATAAATCGATGATTTCTTTGTCCCTCGACTCCCCCTTATATAGGAGGCGGAGCCGAGGGATTCGTAATACACAAGTTACAGAGTCCGGGAGGGTTTCCAACCCATCCCGCAAGATTACAAGTATTATTTCCTAATACAACTCTAGCTTTCCTTAATAGTAATTTGGGTTTCCGATTCTCTTTATCCTTCGAGTCATGGGCCTCCAGTAAACCCCGGGTACCATCTTCGGCAGGCATATTGGGGATGCCTATGTCACCCGGCTAGTCGCTAGTTCACCCACTTTCAGCTTCATTCACAACGCTTTCTTCATGCTGGGATTCCATAGAAATGATGTTTTGTTGGCCTTTTGGGAGTGTGAAACAAATGTTAAGACGATAGACAGAGACATTGCCGCTTTGAGAGGTTTTGAAACATGAGTATAGTGTGATATTCGATGGTTCTATTCCGAGTCAACTTTTCACTATCATTGATCATAGAATATCTAAAACATGATTGCTTGAATATTTCGATTTCATTTATTTATTCATGTTTTGATATTTGTTTCCAACGTACATATATGTGAGATTTTTTGCATATGTAAAATTATGCAATAAAATACTTGATGACGATCATGGTATCAAATTCAGCCATATATCATTGTGAGTGTGTTTGGCATCAAGGTATTTATAAAGTAAAATAATGTCTAAAAATACTAAGAGTTGCGATAATAAATGATAATCATGCTGAGTTATTAAATTTGGGGTTGACTATGGTATACCTAACAAAAAATATTTTTGTGCACCTGCAAACCAATAGATCTCCAACTTTAATGCTACAAAAAAAAACATTCACGTGGAACATATTTTAGCATGATTCTAATATCAAATACCCTCCATTTTTTAAAAAAAAAGCTTCTTAATTTTTTCTAGATATGGATGTATATATAAGTAAAATATATCTATATATATTTAAATCTAGATAAAGTTGAGAAGCTTTTTTTGGAACTGAGGAAGTAGTTGGTAACAACAAGAGTAAGCTGGGCCGGATTGGACCGTGGTGGCGATGGCGGCAAGATATGGCAGCACCGAAATAATAAGGGGAAAAGCAAACGCAGCATGGAAAAAGAGCGGGGCCGGACGCGGGCATAAAAATGAGAGCCACAGGAATGGCCGAAAGCACGGGACCTCGATCATCCAAAGAAATTTTAAAAAAACAACAAAAGCCAAAAGAGATTCCAAATAGTTACATTTACGGTACCCGAGTTCGGATAAACATCGCTTCTGACTTCTGAGTACTAGAGCCAATTTTTTTAAAAATAAACATCAATATATTAAGCAAGTAAGCCGCCTCATTAAAAATCTTCCAGTCCCATTCGGTACCCTGGTAAGGAAAAGAGTGTGTCTAAACTTGCTACTCTGAGTTTAAATATTCGGTTCAACCTCTAACAAAATTACATCACGAATTACATCAGCTATAATAAAATCAGGAGGCCTATCATTCCAAACTAAGCTAGTTTTTGTCTCATAAACATGCTTTGCTAAATTATGAGCCACCATATTTGCATCCGGAAGACAATGTTAAAAGACCACCAAAACCACCAAGTACTAGAGCCAATTAACAATACTGGGTTGCTAACATGTAACGTCATCATGCTTAGAGTCTCCATCTTAATACCTTACGGTTCCTAAGGTCACTATGCAAACATTTAAAGTAGAACTTATGGTTTGTGTATTGTCTCGCTTCAGTCAATTGCGCATGTGACGCAACAGACGGGTCATCTATTTAGCATAACTAACTACTAGATGACCCGTTGCGCTATCGCGCAAATGGCAGAATCTGTACATGAGTTACTAATTATGTGCTTCCAAAGCAAGAAACGGCTAAATCAGTATGCCAATGGATGCTAACATATAGGATGGTAATTTAACAATTAATTTATTTCCGTGCTTAAATCTATATTTTTTGTGATTCTTCATGTCTTTGCCCGCTATACACATATCAAATATGACGCTGCCTCTATGTACAAATATTCACAAACTTTGACATGTTCGAAAAAGGCCAGACACAGGCCAGAAGTAAAGCCATGTGCTACAAATGAACAAAACCAAAGTTCATCATGACATCCAAAGCAATAAAATATTCACATATGATGAGCTCCCAGAAAACATGGTAATAATCAGTAAGTGAATACATGGTGATAATCAGAAAAAATAAAACGCAAAGACACTTATAGAAAAATAGCTCATATAGCAGAGGATACTCAATAAGTGAAATAGGTGACCTATTGCGCCCCGGGCCCCGGTGCAAAGGCAAAAGCGAGACAACATTATAACCATAAGTTCTATTGGTGTTATATATGTTTGAGATTTACTGGCTTTAAACCATGAGGCTTGTGATAGGTTCCCGTTAGATACCTATAGCATAGATTCCAACATAAATAGATAGAAATATGTACTGCTTCATCTGACATTAATTTGTCATAAGTATATTACAGAACATATGCGGTGGAATTTCAATATATATTCAACCGAAATTTAGTCAAGATCCAGTGACATTGTCCTGAAGTCAACAACACTGCATAAAACAGTCAGATGAACGGATGAGGTTAAAGCTCCTATGAAACAGTTGAAGCTAAGGTTCAACAATACGATCATGCAGCCAACAACGTTGCATAGAACGGTCGCATGATCGGATTGGGTTTAGCATGGATAGACAAACACGTGTGCACCATATGTGGCAAGCAATATGAAGCTTCAATAGTAGATCGATCTTGGCCATCAGGGTAGAAGGTCTGATGGATTATATTCACATGTTGAGCAAAGGAAGCCTGCAAGGTCATACATCCAGCCTGGAAAATAGATTTCATCTCAACAAAGAGTAGTTTTTCTGGCTTCTGGGTGCTTGAACCCGATAATACCAAACTGAAAGCATCAACAATACTATTGGAAAACTGAAACAGGAAGCTCACATAATAAATACAAATGACCCACATCTTCAAAGGGTAGTATATTTTACATATAAACTAATTGTGAAAAGCATAACTTATTTCATTTTTATCTATGGTTTGTTAAAAAAGATGCAAAGGCAAAAGTGAAACGGTATTGCAACCATCAATTGTAACCATCATAGTATATTACAGAATCGAAGTGGTGGACTTCACATGTACATTCTATGGAAATTTTGCGAACATTGCCCTGCGGGTGACAACATTGCATAATCAGGTCGAAGCTCTTACGAAATGGCTGAATCTCTCGGCCCACTGCTCCACTCACGCAAGTATCTGATTCAAACTTAAATTTATTGCATGAAAAACTCATATTTATGGCATACATTACTACCAGACCGTCTCATCATGTACAAATTCACGAGCGGTAGCCAACCTGACAAATCACACTGGAAAAACCTCACTTCAACTCTAACTCCATCTTTGAGCTTGGTCTGCCGGTGAACATCACGTTGGACACCGGTGGTGGAAGACGTAAGGAAGCGAGGGGCGGTGGCGATGAAGCTTAGCTTCCTCCGGACATTAAGATTCCTCTGTTTTTTCTATGTTAACAGTAACATGGGATCGAGTTCAAGCTCCCGGTGGTGCACTGGCATCAGCTCTGCATGCCGCTGCCCATCGTTCCCCAAGCCCCTCCCATGGTCTTCACTGTCCCCTGATGAAGTTGTTGTACCGCATCGTTTAATTCCTGCAGATAAAAATAGAAGAACATGACCAAGTTCAGGAGGAGGAGAAACAAAAAAAACTGCACAACAAATAACGTATTGTGGCCTGCAACCTTCATGGCGACCCATGTCCTCCAATCGAGGTGTGGACGTCGTGTGCAAGATTCATGGCGGCTCCCAGGAGACAGAGTGCTCACGGCGGCTCCCAGGCGAGCTCTCGGTGACCGCGACAAGCTTTTCTGAGAGAGATATATTATTTTAGTACAAACAAATAATTAAACAGAAGCAAGCGAAAGTAAGGAAACGACATAGAAATACCAACTTGAGCAGAACACATTTCTTTCATGGCCACACAATCGGATACCAACTCACCAAAGATAAGAGAAGTACCGACAATTTTTTATCTACTCGAAACTAAGAAGCAAATAAATAAGAACTAACAGAAGAAGAAAACTCCATAAAAACAAACAGTGGGTGTCCAACAAACCTTTTTTCCATGAGCGCAA
The DNA here is from genome assembly GCF_022539505.1 of Lolium rigidum. Taxonomy (NCBI): domain Eukaryota; kingdom Viridiplantae; phylum Streptophyta; class Magnoliopsida; order Poales; family Poaceae; genus Lolium; species Lolium rigidum. The sequence goes on from NC_061508.1 coordinate 20,488,496, forward strand.
ACTTATCCAAGATAAATAATCATCTTTCACCGATTTACATCTTTTCAATAGCAAGAAGAAATACAACAGAAGCAAGGAAAAGCAAGAAAACAGCGTAGAAATAATGCTTGGCCCGCAAACCTTTACTCCACCAAAATCACACACCAAAGAAAAACAAAGTAGAGAAGAAACGAACATCAAGAATGTAACGGTAAGCCACATATGGAGAGTGTAGGCGAAAACAGGGAACAAATTGTTAATTAAAACTGTATCCATGGGTACCAACTTGCTAAAGCTGAAACAAGGTTTTTGTAAGAACCATGTATTATTCCAAAAGCAAGAACCAACCAGCTAAACAAAAGTAAGTGCAAGTAACCAAACAACAGAGTAACAATGATTGGCCATTAAACTCATTAAAGAGAAACAAGGGTTCCAGAGAGATCAACCTTTTTTTCAAAACCAAGCAACGAAAGCAAGTGCAAGGAAGAAAACATCATAGAAGTAACAATCCAAGTGCTTGATAAATAAACTCCAAACCTCTAAATGAGCATTTTTTGGGGATATCAAAGGGGCAACTAATAATTTAACTGGGTCAACTTGCACCAAATGGGCATTTTTTTAGGTATATCAAGTCTGAAAATATATTGGTTAGATCAAACTGGCAACGTGGAGCTTCGAGATTCTGGCCTATTAAACCTCTAGATAGTAGCAGCTATCCAAATATCTCTGAACATGACAACCCAGAAAAAAAACATTAATCTATGAGCAGGCATCGATAAGCAATTAAGTAATCTGCTGTTCACCGTCTAAGAAAACAGGAAAAACTATTAGCCCCTTGCTTCATATATGAAACAATTGTTGGATTGCATATTAGCAAGGGAGTAGATGCACCGGTACAAATTTTAACCTTTTGGGATTCAAAAGCAAGAGATGATTTTCGAGTAGGGTGTACAGTAAGATTCTAAAACATCTCAACATACAGGAATTCAGGTTGTAACACAAGGCATTTTTTAATCAGATTTTACTCTGAAACAGATAGCCGGCTGGCTCATGGATTTGCAAAAGCAATCATCCCCAGTCTTAGACCCATAGCAACCTTATAACATATACACATATGAGAAAGAAGCACAAAAAAACGGGCCATAGCGTCATGCATTCACAAGATAGAGAGAAAAAGTCCATATATCATGTGAGGCTTAGCACCTACTCCACAGATCATTCAGCGCATATACACAAGAAAGCGCAAGGGACGCACCTATCCTAGGAGGGCCGAGAGGCGAGTAAGGAACCTTCCAAAGAAGCTGCAATGCACAGACACATAGAACTGCAAAACGATCAATATTCGAAGCGAAACAAACATAACACCAAAGTAGAATTAGTAGGCAGCCATTCGAAGCACAAAGAAATAAAGCATGAATAACACATGTGAAATAAGACCAACCAGATCGTACAAGCATAAATGAACGTGGAAGAAGTGTAGGAGCAACGTAGACTCGCAGTAAGGAAAATAGAAGATTCTACCAAAATAATTAAGAGTAAGAAGGAAACGAAGCACGAGATAATGCTGCGGAGAAGCAAGGCGAACTCCACCTCAGCCAAGTGCCAGCGGCAGCAGCAAGAAACAACCCAAAAGACATTGAGAAGAGAGGCATAGCAGAGAGCGGCAGCTCTATGCATGGCGGTGAGGCGAAGACGCCGAACCTCCACCGCTCCAGCCCGCACCATCCTGGACATGGACTGTAGTATATATGTATATGTCAGATGCAAAAAAGTTGAGAAGAACATAATTCAACTCAAAAATTAATTATTTCCTTTAGTTGAGACTCTCTAGTTCACATTCATCAGTTGCCATTTTCACAATTGAACTCAGTCAACTATTAGATACTAAAGGGATTTATTGAAAGCATAGGTAAATATCCCAGTCAGCTGTCTAGTGGCTACAACATCTAATGTGGAGACGTTCAAAATAAGACATCTGTATGGTGACAGTCATTGCAGAGATAAGTACAAAATTAATCAGTACTATATAGAAAGAGTAAACCTGACAGACCATGATATTAAGGATTGCCTATCTTGTACATTTCTACTCACCTGAATTTTCCATCTCACTCTATGGCTAGAGTACCGCCGTATGTCTGCTCACTTTCAGAACAATCACACATTATTGTCATAACTCGCTTTGCTCGCTAAACCAAAGCGGAGCAGGAGCTTAGATTTTTTAAGGAGATAAGTGAAGGCGCCAATCTGAACACAATAGAGATCACTGGATCGTTCGTTACCTTTCACTTTTTCCCCACGACTTGATTCATTGACAATTTTTCAGCAAGCAGTACACTGCAAGTCTGTCACAATATGGCAACAATATTAATTCTTGAAGGGATAAGAGAATTAAACCGTGGAACAGAACTATCAACCAAACTGAGAATATCAAATAGATAAGAAGATGCATATACCTGCGGAGCTGCTGTAGATGGTGAGATCGTTGACAAGGAAGCCCAGCTCTGGCAGAGGACACCCGTCCCCATGCTTTGCTGGGATCTGGGTGACCACCACTGCTCGTCGGCGTGGCGTCCTCTCCACCAATGGCTGCTCCATGCAGCTGCAACGGTCCAGGTGAAGAGATGTTGCAGTAGATCATCTTGAAACTTGAAAGAAGGGGAGGAGAACAACGTAGCCGGCGTGGAAAGATTCGCTCACCTTGGCTCACCATTGATTCACATCGCCCGATCCGGCGCTCCGACGCACCAGAGAGGGCGACCACCCTGTGGGTAGAGAGAGAAGACCGCTGGGGCGGCGGCTGACGCAGCCACGGCCTGATGCCCGCGACCGGCGGCTACCATGGCCTCCTGGCGCTCTACGCAGCGGCCCGAGCGAGGCACGAGGCGGGCGGCGCCCGCGCTGCCTCCCGACCATGCTTCTCCAACGCTCGGAAGAGGAGCGGCGAGGTCGATGCGCGGTCCACCCTGCCTCCTCTTCACCTCCTGGGCGACCTGAGTTGGGCAAAATGGGAGGAGAGAATGCGGCGGATTGGGGAGGACAGGAGGAAGTGGAGCCAATCGTGGTGTCTAGGTTTTCACCTTAGCCAAGAGAAATGACAGACTCACAGCACGAGACCTCTTGTCTCAGCACAGCTCGCATTCTTCAAACTCCTGCTGAAATAACTTTCTACTAGCAAGATTGGAGCGGCGATACGCGGTGTCCTTGGTATCTAAAAAACTGTTGGTTTAAATATTGTAGAAATAGTATAATATCTGGGTAGTTGAAGTACCACGGAAGTGCTAGTGTGAAAGCATTGTTCAAGTAACGTGAAAGTGCTAATTTAAAAAAAAATTCTCGCTGCCCTAGATGATTGTGAAGCGATGAAAAAAGAGGATAGCAAAGATAAAAATCACCCGGTGATTGTATGTCAATGGGGAAGAAGTAGGATAGTATACCGATAGCACTACATTGAGCGAGGATAATGCACCGCAGTTGAGAAATGGTGACAGATGATGGAGAAAGTTTTTCCAGAGATACCATAGAAAATGTTCTAGCATTTTCGACGACTAAAAGAAAGCGACGAATAGTGAAGTGTTTTATTTCGGAAGTTGCTACAAAATAAAATGGTAGTATCTTCTCTAGCTGATAAACACGCTGGGAGATGGTAAGCACATTCTTCTGGTGAAACTGTGAACTGATGTGGTTAAATTGTTGTTAGATTTTTAACGTCAGTAAACTACTATGGAGGCTGAAGATTTATACAGGTAAATTACTTTCGAAAAAAAGTACTTAACTGCCCTCGAAAAGCTACTGTCAAATAACCATAGTTGAAAAATTACTACCAAAGTTTAAGATTTTCACTCGCAAACTATTGTCAAAAATTTACCAAGGTGATCACAAATGATAAATTACGGCCGGAATTTATTAAGAAAATCATAGGACTCTTTTAAAAAAGGTACTGTCAAAATATTAAAAAAAAACGCGGATGTGAGGGAATTGTTCACCCGCGCATGAACACTGCACTCGAGCGCTGGCTCAGCGTGGCCTCCGGTTCTACCAGGAAAACACAAATATGTGAGAGGAGATGTGAGAGGAGAGGAAATATCACCACAAAAAACAACAGATCGAGATGTGAGAGGAGAGGAAAAACTCAGGCAAAGCATCACGACGACCACCGGACCCGTCGTCACGTGCACGCCTCTATGTTCTTGCTGGCAGCGGCCTTATGCTCGGAGCCCTCAAGCAACCTCCCCCGATACACGCTCTACAATGGCCTCCCGTTCTTTACATCGCGGCAATGGCCCTGCCCTAGGGAAGGAAGCATCTGCTCATCCTCGTCGACAATGGACTGGCGAAGCCATTCTTGCGTCACACATCCTCGCGCTCGTTGGTGGGACCCTGGCGGAGTCCCCCCGGAGTTGGTGATAGATGCCTCCTCGTGCTCGTTAGAGGGGCACTGGCGGAGCCCTCCCTCATTCACGCTCGTCAACGACATGTCCACGTCCTTCCCCCACGCGCCTATGCACTCATGCGGCACCACTCTGTACATTTTTCGAACACTAAACATTTTTTCCTATATGAGATGGGGGAGGACGAACGGAAAACCAAGCGTAAAGTGAGAGATGAGTGGGGCAGCCAACATATGTTAGCCCCACCTAGCATTTCATCCTAGCACATATTTTAATAAGAAAAAAAGAAAAAAATTTAAGAAAGCTACCTCATACATACTTCCTCAAATCATGTTTAATCAATGCGGGGAGGCATACATGTCCGGCGTTAATTAAAACATGATTGGAGATAGCACGTCAGATTTTTTTGATTGCTCCGTCCTAGAGAAAATTTCTAGAACCGCCACTATGAAAGATAGTACGGAGTAGAGAAAAGAAAAGGCTCTCGAATACTTATCGTATCAATTCCAAATGTGGCAAATCTGATCAAGGGATGCACCAATCTTGGCGCAAAAATATACGGAGTACCATCTTCCCTTCCCCCACCGTTATCCGTTCAGGCGCTCACGGCCACTCCGCAGACCTGCTCCAATGGCGCTGCCCCGGACGGCGCCCGCCAACTCCTCCTGCTTCCACCCGCGAGCCCTCGCCAGCCCGGCCTCCTCTCTCAGGTCAGCTTCCGCCTTCGCCTCCCCATCTCCACCCGTACCCTCCTCTCATCCCCTAAACCCTAGCTAACCCGATCCCCATCCTCTCTCCCCTGCCTCCGTTTCCCATTTCGCAGCGTGGGCACCAAGGTCTTCGTCGGACTGAAGGCGCAGACCAGGCTCGGTGAGCACGAAATCAAACTGAACCGTTCGAATTTACTATACTATGAGTTTCTTTTTCTGGTGGTTCATTTTGGTTTGGGGGTTTGGAAATGCTGCCGCAGGCTCGTCGGAGTCGTCGTGCCCCAACGTCAACGCCCGGTTCTACACCGCCGTCAACCGGAGGGTCTCACTGGGGTACGTGCTCTCTCATCCTAATAACAATACGATTGTGTTGATGATTTGGAAGTTGGCGTGTCGTTATATGTGATGTAGTGCTACACATTCGTCAGGTGCTATCTTCAGTCTCCATTTTCGTTTCTAGTTAGCTAGTTGTGCTTGCCCAGGTAGTTCATGTAATTATCAGGCGGTCACGGTTTGTGTCGAAATACTTGTAGGATTTTTTTATCATGTGAAAGGATAGTTTTAAGTTTTGATTGCATCGAGTTGTTGTGTACATTGGCCACCTTTATGCTTATTTTCAATGGATGGAGGATATGGAGAAAATGTTATTCAGTTCGTAAAAACAATTGCTTTGCGTGTACACCAAGATGGGAGCTATCAGTCAAGTAACAAAGAATTGCTTAATTTGCCATCATTCTATCAAGGGACCACAGATTTTTCAAAGTTTGCTTTTTTTTTTTTTCGAAATGGAGGCTGAAATCCCCGGCCTCTGCATCAAAATGATGCACACAACCTTTTTTTTATATTATTCAACAGAGCCTTACAAAGGAAATACAAAGATCAACCCGAAGCCACCTCACTAGCGACAACTTTCACATCACCTACAAGCTTGATGAAGATCAATATTTGTGATAGCTAATTACTCAATATCATAAATATCTGTGGTTTTCTGTACACATTTGTTCCCTTAAATATCTAATCCTACCTGATTCACACTTACTAGGTTATCGAACAAGAGAGCTACCAGGGCACGTATTTCAATGATGCCTGTTGGTACACCACGGGTACCTTACAGAACGCCTGGTGAAGGAACCTGGCAATGGCTTGACATATGGAATGCTTTAGTAAGAGATCACAATACCTAATGCAATGCTTAATTCCATAACACCTGTGGAGTAATTTTCATCTTCTTTATGCAGTATCGTGAACGTATTATCTTCATTGGGGACACTATCGATGAAGAATTTAGTAACCAACTATTGGCAAGCATGCTGTATCTCGACAGTGTTGATGACTCAAAAAAGATTCTTCTATACATCAATGGTCCAGGAGGCGATGTAAGAACTTAACGACACTACCATTGTGTTATTGTCGGTTGTCCTTCTTTTATGTCACTTGTTTTGTAAATATTGGTTCATGTTCCTGTGTCCTGCAAGCTGTACTATCTTCTAAATAATTTGGAATCCAAGGTGATGTCCCCATAGTTTATCTTGAAAAGATAAAATTGTGATGAACTGGTTGGATCTAAGGGTAGGTAGTTCAGTAAGTACAGAATTTTCTGAACTTCTGTATCTTGTGCTGAGTTATATTTGATGTCCTACTCTCTTATGGGACAAAAGTAGCACGAAAACTTGTATGTCTATGAAATGAAAATACTCATTCTGGAAAAAGTGCATCTTATTGTAGTGTGATCATCTTGGAGGCAAAATCAAGTGATGATGATATATAACAATATTCCGTATGTAGTAGCTCTAATTGTTTGGAAAGCTCACTGGAAATTAAACTTCATTACAAAATGGCATGTGAATGCACCTTTATATTGATGGCGATGATGAGAACTGCTGTTAAATGCAGCAGGAAGACTTTATAATCTGTTGTTTCAGTGTACCATATAGCTTGTTAATATATGTTTATTTTGATGCTCCGGAATGGTTAACAAAGCTATTGAAGTGTCTCACCGAACACATACTCCTAGCTAACTCATGCCATTAATAATTTTTTCTAGGTGAGGCTTTCTAATTTTTTCTTTAACGATATTGCAGCTTACACCATGCATGGCATTATATGATACCATGCTAAGCCTAAAAAGTCCTATTGGTACTCATTGCCTGGGCTTTGCATTCAACTTGGCAGGATTCATTCTTGCAGCTGGTCAGAAGGTATGGGTAGTTAAGTACATACATACTCCTTTCTGCACTTTGTTTGTTTTTTGATGCCCACTATAATTTTTTTGTACTATTTTATACAATTTAGGGTTCACGTACTGGTATGCCTCTTTGCCGGGTTTCACTTCAATCACCTGCTGGAGCAGCTCGAGGCCAGGTCTGGGCTTAGCAGAAGCTTCCCAATCATTTTTGTGTTAAAAGTCTGTTAAGTGTGCAGTTATTATTGAAGTGGCTTACTGTACGCTTATATTTCCCTACAGGCTGATGATATAGAAAATGAAGCTAATGAACTTAATCGGATCAAAAACTATCTTTATGGCAAGTTAGCAGAGCACACAGGTCATTCTGTTGATCAGGTAAGCATTTTGTGTTGGATGTTCTAGTTATTTTGTCCGTCATCATCTGCTAGGCCGCTACTCTTGTTTAGCTTTCAGTTAAAAGCCTTTTGGTGTGTCCTGCTTACTTTCACTGTGCCTATGGCTTTGATTCTTTTTTTTTCACATATCGTATTAAATCCAAAAAAAGATGTACAGTACCATCTTTGTACTTCCCTATATGTGCAACTATGGTTGGTCTGTCTCTGCAGTTGCAATCCTAAGCATTCCTATGGTGTAAATTTTTAATTATTCTGGTGGCAGGTTCATGAGGACCTATCCAGGGTGAAGCGCTTCGATGCTGAAGGAGCCCTCGAGTACGGAATTATCGACCGTATCGTTAGGCCATCTCGGATCAAGAAAGAGGGCGGCTCGACCACTGGTCAAAAGAAGGATCTGCGAAACCTGGGGCTTGGTTAAAGATAGATGTTATCTTGTGTATCAGAGTTAGCGTTAGACTGCCACTAGTTTCCATGTTTGATCTTGCTTTGGAACCTTGATGCTTACTTTTACCAGTTCATGCGGAGGCATGATATTTAGTAGTTTGTTGTCGCCAGTTCCCCTAGACTTCAGGCACCAACATCAGGCAGAAGTGATCCGTGGCAGCATTTTTTTCCCTTACATAGCAAGAAAACGCTGCATACATTTTTTAAATCCTTTGGAGAATGTGGCTGGAGCAATCAGCAATATTCCCTCTGAATCTTTTCAGTAAGGTTTGCTGTGTCTAAAAGACCACTGGTGAAAAGAGGGAATCTGCGAAACCTGGGGATTGGCTAATAATAGATGTTAGCTAGCGCATCAGAAGTTACCGTTAGACTGCCACTGTTATCCACGTTTGATTCTGCTTTGAAATCTTGATGCTTCTACTATTCCGTTTATGTGGCGCTATGAGATTTTGTTCTTTGTTTCCTCTAGTGTCCCTATACTTTAAGACAGAAAACAACATTCAGAACTGCTATGGATGGTACTAGTTTTTTATGTCTTTGTACTTTCATGCATACCGAGTAACTCGCCGCGAACATTTTACAAACCCACTTCAGAATGTAGTTGGAGCAATCAGCAATGGTCTGTCAGAATCTTTTTTAGGATTGGGGTTTGCTGTTGTCTGCAATATGCCAACTGCGTGCCAACTGACAGCATCGCCAGATGCATATTGTCATATTGCTCGGCAAGTGAGCGTTGAGAAAGACCAAATTAAGGAAGGGGGAGAAACCCTTAGCTGCAACAATCTCGCAGCAATCATCATGTCAGGTGCCCACGTTTGGTCAATGCTTGACAACAGATTGAAGGTTTATCATTGGGGCAACAGGCAGCTTTCAACGGAGCAAACACTGATGGTGGTTGAGCGTTGGAGCAACGCGCAGGCGCACCGTGCATTATTGACGGTGGAATGATTGATTGATTGATGCTGGCTGGTTGGTAGGCCGAGCATGATTAGCTACTTACAAAACGCATGCTTGACATGCGTGGGATATCACGAAGAGCGCTGACAGAGTCCCCAACAGACATGCAACTTCGCCACCGGGACGGCGAGCTAGGAAGCTCTCAGGTGCAAGACGATGCCTTTGTAGGGAACAGCCATCTACTTCCCTTCTCCTTAGTCTTCAAGGTGTTTGATCTTTGCAGGTGTCTGGTTTAAGAGTCTAGTTGAAGTTCTGTGGTGCAGTGGAAGTGCCAGCTGGGTGGAAGGGTGAGGCATTACTTATGAATAATATGATATTGTAAATAGTAGTACATTCTCATAAACAAAACCCTTTTCCTAAACATCAACACATCAGCATGTGATGACGTAAAGAAATTTTTGACTGCGACAGTCATAGGACAGAGGTGAAGCAATCCTGGAGATACTGATGATGGAAATGCCACCTGATGATGCTGCACCTTTCCCACTTGCCTTTAGGAAGACGAAGTTGTGAAGAAGAAGCCCCTGATGCTTAGTCTTTTGGTTATAGTTCTTTGCTGGTTGCGTTCCAGCTTGTTGCCAGTTTCCCGTTTCTTTGGCTTAGTTCGGAAAATTGTCGTTTGATCCTGGTCTGTAAAAATATAACTCCTACTCTTTGAACGCTAGCATTAGGCGGCGCCCTCCCCTCCCCCCTCTCCCTTGATACTGATGTGTTTTCGTTATCATCGATAATGAAAATTCAATCCCCCTAGTGGATCGTTTGGAAAAAAAAACTTTCCTTCTCCTTAGTCTTCAAGGGTGAGTGTTGCGCCGATATGTTAAGTTCGAGCTGTTTGACCTTTGCAGGTGCCTGGTTTAAGAGTCTAGTTGAAGTCCTGTGGTGCAGTGGCGGTGCCAGCTGGGTGGAAGGGTGATATGGGTACATGTGGAACCACCCCACCCCATACGCATACCCATCTCCTTCGATCTTTCCGGTTATTCGTACTTATATCCGACAACAGATAAAGGTTTTTTCCATACCTGTTACCTGACAAGGTTAATGGATACCCGCGGGTAAAAAGACCTGGGTTACAACTATCAAATTGACCAGAAAATAGTCTTAAACAACAATAAGTTACTAGTATAATTTATAAATAATAGCTAATTGTAAGCATCAACACATACTTATGAATAATATGATATTGTAAATAGTAGTACATTCTCATAAACAAAACCCTTGCCCTAAACATCAACACATCAGGATGTGATGACGTAAAGAAATTTTTGACTGCGACAGTCATAGGACAGAGGTGAAGCAATCCTAACACGCGTATTCCGAAAAAAAAAATCAGAATTATGAGAAAAAAGAAGTTAGTTGCCCTTTTGTATAGTACTTATGGTACGGTGCATACATTCAGGTTCAGGTTCAGGTTGAGGCAGCTCCAGGGCCTGAAAGTTTAGATGGACGCCTGAAGGGTGTTTCTTGGAGCAGAAAGTTTGAGTTTGGAGCGCAGCTGAGCGCGCACCGACGCACTTGATGGGTGCAGCAGTGAATACATGCAACCGTGCAGTTGGTGCTTGCTGGCTGGCTGACTCGGGCGCGCGTGTACGCAAAGGCAGGCAGCGCATGGCCGGGGCACGGCGGCGAGGGATCGACCGGTCACTGACGCAGAGGGAGAGGGCAAGGGGATGGCGAGGCGGCGTGTGCGCAGAGATGGCCGGTGGATAGATACATCCGGGCAGGCACGCACGATCACACGCAGCTCGATCAGAGTATGGAGCCTCAAGCCCTCGAGGCTTGCTTGCTCTCTGGCCAGAGTTGAGCATCGGCGGTCGTCGACGGTGTGCAGGGAAGGGATATCGACTGCGAAGCGAAGCGACAACACTTGTGTGGAGACGCACGAACTCGGGTCGGCTCGGGTTTCTGTCTCTGTCTCTGTCTCTGGGTTAGTATTGCCATGCCCTGATACTGATCGCGCCCCGTCTGTTCAGGCACGCACGTCAAAGATTCGCTCGCTCCGCCGCCCGGCCTTAGCTAACGCAGACTTTCATACCTATGTACGTGCAGGGTCGTTGTCGGCAGCACGACGTTCTCGTCCCAGCGACTGATGTATGATACGATGATTCCCTATACAATTCCACACCCGGCCGCCGGTCAGACAGGCAGCAAACGCCAAGCAATCCAGAAAGCCACATCATTTTCCAACCACAAGCACAAGATGCCGCCATCATCTTCAATGACCCAAATCGGCTCGGTGGATGTCACGGGGGCGAGAGGGCCTCCAAGTGATTTTCCTTCCCGTCGAGGCGTCGGCGACACATAGGGACGGCGCGGTGTTACATTGTGATCCAAATTCATATTCTAAGGAAGGCTAACTACTGACGAGCGGAGCAAGGTCCGTCGCCGGTAGGCTTGGGCTGAAGTACGGATCGATGTCACTGCCTATATATACCTCTTATAAGCCGCCGACTAGGGTTTATCAGAATATAAGATAACCACCGGCATTTGTAAACACTCCCCGATATAGTGAAATTTTGCTGGCTGGCGTTTTTTCCCTTCTATGTTAGAAGGATTTTCCACGTTAAACCTTGTGTCTCCACTGCATTTTTTTTATCATTCTTCGTTATTTGCTTGTCGCGTTTATAACACGCGGGTTGGACGAGAGGGATTTCCAAAGGATTAGGGTTCCTTCCCCGTTGCCACGCAGGGCGACATGAGAGGGCCTCCGGGGCTATAATGAGTGAAGTTTCAGAATTTATGGATGAGAGGGAAAAAGGGGTTTGCTCGCAACAATTGACAAAACCTATGGGAGGTGCACATGACATAATCCTTCATAAGATGGCTATTTTTCACCATGTGTGCTACCCCTAAAACAAGTTAATTTTTTAGAGAAGTCCAATTTACCCCCTAAACTCGTCTCAAAGTTCAGATTACAAGCCTCAATTTTACTTTGGTTCAATCTTCAACCCTGAATTCTATAAACCGTTCGGAATTGGAACTTCGACCCTTTTTTGACAAGTATTGAACTGGTTTTTCTCACCGGTTAGCGGTTTTTCTTCCTTATACTGTGCCAACTCATCAACATACAACATACACGGTACAAAAAAATCAGCTTAATACAATGCAATGGGTGATTTTGAACCGATTTTAGAATTCAGGGTTGAAAGTTGAACCAAAGTAAAGTTGAGGGTTGTAAGATGAACTTTGAGACAAATTTAGAGGGGTAAATTCGATTTCTCTTTTAATTTGTTGGCACCACCGTGGACCCCGGTGTTCAGTTCTCTAGCGCCATCCCTCGCCATCCCTGCTCAGAACGATCGTAAAAACGCAAGGATCTACATATGCAGGCGGTGGTAATGGAACAAATAGTATTGTGCGACTAGATGATGCAATGTGTTAGAGGCAGAAGGGCAACATTTAGCCCTTAGGGCATCTTCAACGGGCCGACGCATTTTCAGACGTCTAAATTATCCACGCGCGTCCGTTTGCATCGGCCCGCGGACGCTGAAATGGTGATTGTCCGTTTACGTCAGGGGGCAACCCCAGCGGCCCGACACATTTCGTCCGGTGAGGCCGGAATGTGATGAAGAGATTTCTATTCCTCTAGATGTGAAGAGCAAGAGGAAGTGATTTCTATTCCTCTAGAATACCGCTTGATATTATATATTTCTTTGGTAGACACGATTGAGATATTCACATTTCTAGGTAGAATCGATATTTCGAAATTAGTGCAACATGTTCAAACAAATTAAACAGACAAACTACGGAAAAAATAAGTTCACACTTTTAAACTACCTACTTCTTCTTTGAAGTCCTCGCCTTGTCATCCTCACGGAGGCGCTTCCTGCTCGTCACCTCCTGCGAAGAGGTACGGGCGGTCGACGCGTTCGACGAGCTTGAGTCCCCCTCCGACGAGTGGTCATTGGGGTCTTTGTCGTCGTCGTCCGTGAACGGATGATGAGCCTCCGCCTGCGCCCTCGCTCGGGCCCTTGCCTCCTTCCTTGCCGCCGCCGCCTCCTCCGCCTCCAGCCGTGCCCACCTTGCATCTTCATCTTCTTTCTTCTCCTCTTCCTCGTCCTGGCCGTCGTGGCCAACGTCAGCCCCCTCCTCGATGACGGCCTTCCCCTCCCCATCCTGCCTATCGTCCGTGACAGCATCCCCCTCCTCCTCGCCATCCGTCGGCGGGGAGCTAGAGCTGTTCGACGTGGCAGCTCTATCCCACCAATGCCGCCATCCCGGTGGCTTCCCCTCGCTATCGATGTCCGATGGCAACGATAGGTTGCTCATGGCACGCCGGTTGGAGATGAAGATGAATGACATGCTGGTTGGAGATGAACAGCGCAAACGCACGGGTCTTATTGAGCGGGGATTAATGGCGGCGCGTATAACGAAGAGGGTTGCGGTTGCTCTTCCGCGACGGTTCGGCACTCCATTCCGGCGGTTCGCGCGTCGATCGACGCGGTTGCCACTTTGACGGTTGCCTCCCAGACAGTTGTCGTGCTTAATTCGTGCAGGCTCGAGTCAGGATCTCTTCCAGACGGGCCCGTGGGATAAGCGAGCGGACGCTCCGATCACGCAGCGTCCGCGGAGATGCAAACGTGCCGCATATTTGCGTCGCATTTGCATCTCCGCGGACGGCCCGGACATTATGGGTCGCCCCGCTGGAGCAATGTGCAAGCGCATTTTCGGTCCGCACGGATATAAACGGTTGCACAACATTCGTTTGCATCGTCCCGTTGGAGATGCCCTTAGGCCATGATACAATACAAGTTGCTTAGACGGGTACCTATGAGGGCAGACTATGCTCTTAGAAGCACGACAAAAAAGTGTACTAAATTGTGAATATACTTTTTGATAGAACATATCATTTACATGTTCTCAATAGAAGTAGCCAAAAGCGTAGCGCAATTCAAGTCGAAATTAAGTTGCCGAGAAAAATAGTTGGTGGACCATGTAAACTTCCATGTGGCATTTTGTTTTTCCAAAACTGTCATCGACCGTACAATTAAAGATTGAAAGGTCGGTAATGCGTTCCGGGGGTAAAATTCTGATGTTTATAGTCCTTATTATAATTTTAGTAATTACTTAAACCAATATTATATTCAAATTTACACGCTTGACTTAAGACATGTCATGGTATCAATTTGTGTTACGGAGAGATGAGAGTATATGGTCCAAACCAGTAAGATGAAAAATCTTGACAATCCAACACCACCCTTGGTTTTGGTTGTGTGGAATTGTGGAAAGAAATGCCACTCCTGTTTCTTGTTAAGAGAAAAATCCCGAATCCCGCACGGATGGCAGCAGTATAGTAGCGGGGCCGGCACCGGCACCGGCACCGGGCGCGGCGCGGGTGCTGTAAATTCCCGGCGTCCCACCGGTATCGCCGCCAGCCCTTCTCGTTGTCTCTAAGCGCGTAGCTACGCAACAGTGGCGATCGATCGATCTATCGAGACTACGGACCGCGGCATGAATGGCATCCCTATTTGGCCTGCATTTCCCTGTGCTCGATCGATCACTCGCTGATCAATCCACACAAGATTAATGACTAGCCTGTCGGTTTATGGTCAATGTATATGTAGGCCTAGCTTCTTTTGAACAATTAATGGCTGGTCAGCGGCGGCGATGGACGATGTCCGAACAAAACTACATATGGCTCGCGGCGATGCATGCATGCACGCTATGCAGCCGCAGCGAAGAGAGCAGGAGGCAGGCAGGGCATGGATGACTGGAGCCGGCGGCGGCGCAGACACGCACGTCGTCGATCTGATCTGATCTGATCGATCAGTCTCGGCCGGCATATATCTGATGTCTGATGACGACGTACGACGTCGACCCTGCCGCGCGCGCGCGAGCGACACGACCGATCAGCGCAATAGCGAGCTATAGAGCTAGCTCCGACCGGACAGCAGCCAGCAGGCCGGATATGTACGTGCGTGCGTGCGTGCGCAGCGATCGATGGAGCTTCGTCGTCGTCGGCTATGGCGCCCGCCCGAAAGTTGAAACTGTAGCCGAGCTCTGTCTGCACTCGGATGGCCGCACGTATATATCTCTCTCGGCAGCGGCTGCTGTGCATACGAGCTAGCGTGCATGCATGCATGGGTACGTGCGTACTAGGTAGGGGTCCGGGCCACCGATGGAATGCCTCACTTCATGCATCCATCCATGCTCCCCCGTCGATCAATCACTCGGCGCCGTGGGGTCAGGCCATGGACGGCCAGCTGGCCTACTCAATTCTTTCCACTAATCTCATTGAGAACTATTCCCTCGGTTTCATGATTCTTATAATTTTTAAATTCAATTTGAACTAAAACCACTATAAAAATTACTCTATTCTACAATTCTTTGCAGTGTTTGCAGTTTAATTTTGAACTAGAACCACAACAATAATTATGGAACTGAGAGATAGTATATCGGAATTGAGACTGGGAATTAGCTTAGAGCTCAGTAGATTTTCTAACCATTAGATTATACGTGGAGATTGGTGCGAATTTTGTTGTTTGTTTTCGTTGTTCCTAACCATTAGATTATACGTGGAGATTGGTGCGAATTTTGTTGTTTGTTTTCGTTGTTCCGCGTGCAAGAAAAAGAAAACGCAGTAGGCAAGATTCGATCCTACAAGCTCCAGCAAAACATCCTGACTACTCAAGCCACCAGAACGACTACCTTCTTTAGTTGATTGTTGACGAAAAGTTCTTTACAATATGTGAAGTCTCGTGTTTTTTTATTTTTTCATTTTTTCATTTTTTATTTTTTCATTTTGTGCATAGTATATGAATTTTTTTTTGCATTTGCAAGTAGAGTTGTAACTGATTTTTTTTTTGCAAGTAGAGTTGCAACTGAGATATTTTTTTCCAGTTGCAAATGTGATTTTTTTTTCCAATTGCAACTGAGAGTTTTCTAGTTTTAGCTAAAGATGTTCTCCACTTGCAACTATGGTTGCAACCGAGGTTTTTACCAGTTGCAAGTGTGGTTGCAACTGAGATTTTTTTAGTTGCAAGTGTAGTTGCAACTGGGATTTTCTCCAGTTGCAAGTGTAGTTGCAACTGAGACTTTCTGCAAAAACAGTTGCAATTGACATTTTTACCGGGTTGCAACTAATTTTGTGTCCACTTGCAGCGAGTAGTAACTCAATTTTTCATCGGTTAGAGCACGGTTATAAACTGAGTTTTTTTTAGTTGCAAGTTGTGTTGCAACGATAATTTTTCTACTTACAAGTGCGTTCGCGACTGAGATTATTCCAGTTACAAGTAGGGATGTAACTGAGTTTTTTCACAGTTGCAAATATGGTTGTGTTATCACCAGAATTTAGCCAGAGCAGGAGATGGGCCGTGATCGAAGATGGGCTTAGAGGACATGCATATGAAGTGTCTCTGAACCGGCCTTGTGCGTGAATTTGGGCTAGATTGCCCGTGTATCTGTATTTTATGGTAGATTATGTGTTATGTTTAGAAGTAAGAGATAGATTTTAGTCGTATACAGCTGGGTTTATTCCCAAGTTAGAAAGTCCACGGACTATAAATATGTATCTAGGGTTATTGAGAAGGAGGACGATCACGTTCACAACAAACCAATCTAGGCGCATCGCCACCCCTTGTTTCGAGGGTTTCTCCCGGGTAAGCAACATGCTGCCTAGATCGCATCTTGCGATCTAGGCAGTATCAGTTTATTCGTTGTTGGTGTTGCTCGTGCTGAAGCCTTTTTGATGGCGAGCAACACCCTTATCTTAGATGTTTTGGGGCTTACGTTGATGTTTTTACGATATGCTTGCTTAGCTACGCTGCCCCTCAATATCTAGCTGCCCTTACACCTATCTTAGGTGTAAGGGCAGCATCTTGCTTAATCTTTGTTTAGTAGATCCGGTCTGTTATAGTCGTTCCTTGTTCTACAAGGATTAGTTTGATATCTGCATGGTTAGGCCTTACAAACGGGTTGAACGATCCGGTAGTGCGTGAGGTGTGGTTTATTAAGCCCTAAAGGGATTGTTCCGGGGATCAACTTCATGTTGGTTTTTAGGCCTCGTTAGGGCTGGTTTTCTATTATCTTACGTATCTGCTAGGCTCAATTACGTGTAGGATGTTCCGGTTATGCGGTGAAAACCCTAGACTGTCGTAGATTGGTTTAGCTTGATATTGATAAAGCAGGATCCCCATGTCATCGTAAATCCAACATGAACCATGGGGCAATCGGCTCCTTGAGCCGATCCACAGAACAACTTAAGAGCCGATCGGGGCTCGTATTTAATGTTTACGTGTTTGCCATGCGAAAACTAGACGAAGCAATCCATCACCTTCCCGACCGGGTATAGGTCGGGTGGCACGCCCTCGCAACCGCCAGGACGTGCGCCAGAGGCATTGCGGGCCGTCGCCCGAGGGACCAGGATCCACCAGCAGTCCTGGGAACCTCCCGGCTCTACGGTGTTGCCCGTCGCTGCTCGCCGGTGGGTTTTGGTAGGCAACACATTCTGGCACGCCCGGTGGGACACTCTACAGCAACTACATCGACATCTGCAGCAACCATGTCTAAGTCTGCGGATGAGGTGGTGGGCGAACCCGGTCACATACGCCGATCTGCCCGAGGAGCACAAGAAGAAATATGATGAGATTAAAGCCATCTTGGAAGCCGATCTCATCGGCTCCTTCATGAAGACCCGTTCGCATGGCATCAGGTGGAAAGGGTTCTCCCCCGAAGGTGTTCTTGATGAAGTGGATCTGTCTACCCCTTCAGAGGAACGCACCAGAGCTCTGCGCCAGGAAATTAATTACATGGTGGCTCATTCTCTACACCTTCATTCTGAGAGCTTGGTGAACGCTTTCGAGCGCGTTGCGGTCCGTGTGGTGCAGGAAATCATGAAGCATCAGTACTCTCCGTCAGGACCTACCCTAGGGACACACCAGGGAGAGCTGCCGTTCCAGATCAGATCACCGCTGCCATTCGCGCTTGCAGCTCCAGAACTGCAGGGTTCGCCGGCGTACGTCGTCTACAAGGTGGGAGGCGATCCTGGCGATTGCCAATTCCTATATGAGCCGCCTAAAGAGATCCCACATGGATACGTGTGCACATACGTGCCAGACTGCAATACCTTGGCGCGCACGAACAAGAGTGCACCATCAGGGATTCTTGGAGCAGACGCCGATAAACAGGAATGGCTAGCTAAATATGCCACCGGAACGAGTCAGGAGAGCTCGGTCCCTGCAGCTCATACCATGGAACAGATCAGCACCATCTTGAGAGACCAGTTCGGCATCCCGCCGAAGAGGAAAACAATCGGCTATTCCAAGCCGTACCCCGACGAGTATGATTCGATCCCGCCGCCACCCAAATATCGGCTCCCCGAATTCTCAAAGTTCAATGGATCGAAGGGTCTAGCTCGATCGAGCACGTGAGCCGATATTTGGCACAGCTTGGGCATGATTTCAGCATCGGATCCGCTACGTGTGAGGTTTTTTGCGCTATCTCTCACGGGATCGGCTTTTGGGTGGTACACCTCTTTGCCACCAAACTCAGTTCGGACATGGAAGCAAATGGAAGAGCAGTTTCATGTCCAATACCACTCAGAAGATACCGAGGCTGGCATTGCCGATCTCACGCAGGTTCGGCAGAAGCGGGGAGAAACGGTGTCGGAATTCATTCAGCGTTTCAGGGCTGTCAGAAACCGATGTTATTCGGTTCGTTTAACTGAGAAAGAAGCAGTTGATCTGGCAGCATTGGGCCTCGCAACGCCGATCAAGGATCTGGCTTTCCAAGTAGAGTACGGTTCATTGGCGCAAATGGTCCAGAAACTAACATCGTATGAGCGGCGTCACCCTGAATTGTACCAGAACAAGTTCAAGCGTCCGGTAGGCCTGGTCGAGACAGAAGAAGGTGAAGATGCTGCAGAAGACCTGGAGGTAGCCGTGGCTGAATGGGCTCGGGGGGCAGCCCCCGTGCCCTGCAAATGGGTGAAACAACAAGGGCCTGCAAAAGGGTTTGACTTCGATGTGAGCAAGGCTGATCAGATATTTGATTTATTGCTGAAGGAAAAATAGCTGAAGTTACCCGAAGGCCATAAAATCCCTACGGCGCAAGAAATAAACGGGAGACCATACTGCAAGTGGCATCACTCGTCCACCCATACCACCAATGACTGCAAAGAGTTTCGTCGGCAGATCCAAACGGCGATAGAACAAGGCCGATTGATCTTTGGGCAGTTTACCATGAAAGTGGACACACATCCGTTCCCTGGCGTCAACATGGTGGAATTCAATCACCCCACGAGGCATCCGCCACGTTTTTCATTTGATGTTAACATGGTAGGGCCTATACACCACCATGGCAAGGATAAAGAAGACACCAGTCACTCCCGTGTCAAGGATAAGGAGGAGGCCAATCCACGCGACCGGCCCCGATATGATGATAGACGGTACCTCACCGAGGGACAAGTGAGGAGCGTGCGATATCAACGACCACTCTCTACGCATCTCCTCAACAAGTATGAGCGTCAGTATGACCATCGTCGGCGGTACGACAGAGAAGATGAAAGATATCGTCGGTCGGACGTGGACAATGGGAGGTATCGTCGGTATAATAGAGACGACGAAGGATCTGAGCGCCGCGCTAAGGGGAGCTCAAGGGAGCAGGAAGACATGGATAGACACTGGGACTGTCCTTTCTTCAAGCATTGATGGGACGCAGGAATGAGCCGATTGCCTACAATCGACAATTGCCCGCAGTGTAGACGGCGGAAGAAGGACTCGAGGAGAAGTTTCGGTTTTCAAGCGTCTAGGGCCTCTCCCACCACGGAACAAACGAGCTGAGTCATCTCGGGATGAAGACTTTGAGGAGTCGAAGATGAAGAAGAGGATAGATACCACCGGCCAAGGTGGTGTCCTGATGGGCTCAGCCACTCCCAGAAGCGTAGAGTTCAGCGGCTGCGTAGCTTGGAGCAAGCCGAGGCGCAATACCTGCACACGTTGAGGAAAGCTCGTGTAACATCCCAAAAATTCAGAACAAAACAAATGAATTTCCCTAGTTCCAAATTTTGGAACCAACAAAAACTTTTAATAAATGAAGTATGATACATAGTGATCTTGTTTAATTCTTGTGCTATTACCATGATTGATTGTTATAGTAGTTTTGAAATAACCTTAAACCCTAAAACTCACCCCTCTTTTCACCATCATAGCTAAAATTAAATAAAAGGAAATTAAATAAGAAAAAGGTATATGTGCCTATGGTTATGTTTACAAATCTTTACTCTAGACCTTTCTACTTTGCATAGAGGTTTGGAAAACCTTCATACACCTTACCAAAGGCTTATCAAACCAAATCCAAGTGTTTTCCAAAGAAATTAAAAAGAAACTAAAAATGCCATAGAGGCATATGAGAGCAAAAGTGCAAATTTGTGAATTTGAGAAGATTGACCCTAGGACTTGTTGTGAATGGTTGGATCACTTCCATATACCATTCCAACACTCAACAACACCATTTGGGTCAAGCCAAGTCAAATTAAAATTCAAATGCAACATATGCATAGAGGCATATGTGACACATAGCCATTTCACCAAATTTTGCCCTATGACTTTAAACCTTGACCAAATGATGTGAAACCTTTTCTAAACCTAATCTAATGCTAAATTGACCCTAACCCATGTCCAAGTAAAGCAAGATGAACCCTTTTCAAAAATAATAAAAATTGACACATCACCTCTTATGTGTTATGGCCATTTTTGCAACTCTTTGACCAAGACCTTTTGAATTGGGTTCAATGATCTTAAAATGTTTCTAAACTAATAAGAACCACATTAGAGTCAACAAAAGTCAAATTCATTGGAGAGAATTCAAATGGTGAGATAATTCCAATTTTTACTCACATACACTAAGGGCAATTTTACAAATCTTCATATGAGGCCACCATTGCTTGCCCTATGGATTCTAAAACTCTTATACAACTCAAACTAACACAATTGCATCAATGAAACCAAAATCAAATGGAGAGAAATGAGAATGTGAGAAAATATCATTTTTTTCACTCACACACACTTAGCCCTTTTTGCAAAACCTCAACCAAGGCCACTTTGGCTTGTGCCATTGATTGTAAAACTCTTAGATATCAAAAACAAACACAATTGACACAAAGAAACCAGAATCAAACCAAAGGAAAAATCAAATCTCAATGACATGTGATAATGGTCATATGGACCAAAAATATTTTCTTCACCACTTTACCCCCCTGTATTTCTCAATCCTAAACTAAAATTAGTCAAACAAAGCCAGGTCATCCAAGACCATGTCAAGGTCTACAACTTTCATGTTGACCTCCTCTCCCTGGACTCTCCCTCGTCGTTTCTTCATGTCTGCGAGCATCTCTGAGGGATAAGGACTCAGCCTGTACCGTTCACTCGATCGCCAACGCACGGCATGAGCTGGAACGCGCGTGCCAAAATGTTGCCAAGACACGCCCGTGCACGCGGTGAGCGCGCACTGGCCGCGCCAGTACGTCACGCACTCGAGCGACGCCGTCCCCCTCCTGCATCCCTACCACCGCGTTGAGTAGCTACTCCATGCCCTCTACCACCTAGGCACACTCAAACACCTGCGGCTGCCTAGTCACCGTCGTCCTCGCCGGATTTATACCGCGCACGCCGTGGCAGAACTCGCATGCGCCCGAGCCACTCCATCACGCCCTGGACGCGCTAGCGGTACCTAGAGCATCGCCGTGATGTCGCCTACCCGTAGCCGTCCTTACCTTGCCCTTTGGCACGCCGAAACGCCGCGCCATGCTCGACCCCTTCGGCACCCGCAGCACCTCACCTCCGCTATAAATAGAGGCGCCCCGAGCACGAATCCTTCACAGCACCACCCTCTCCTCCCATCGCTGCTTCCACTCGACCAAGCCACTCACTCAATTGACGCCGGAGCCGCCCCAATTTGACGATCGGAGTCGCCGGAGCCCGCAGATCATCGCCACCGATTGACGCCTCCCCACGCCTCGCCACTGCTACCAGGAGCTCCAGCATCGTCGACAACCTCGCCTCGACACCAGCAGAACCCCGCGGGAACGCCGGTAAGGCCGCCGACCCCCTAGGCTCGCCGCCAGTGAGCCCGTCGCTCGTCGGAGACGACGACGATCCCTGGCCGCTGGATCTCTTTCTAATCCGACGGCCTAAATCGATCATACCGTTTCGCTGTGTAATAAGCCGCTGACGGGTGGCCCCCACCTCGTCAGGGCAGCCCACACGCACCCGTTGCTAGATGGGCCGCGCAGTGCTCGTTTAATTCGTTTCGGCCCAGTAACGTTCCCGCCAAGCCCAACAATTCAAAAATCGAATTTCTGTTTAATTCCAAATTCAATACTTGGTGCACACTTTAAAATTGAATAGTTTAAAATCTACTACACCAAATTCAGCAAACTTTATATATTCAGAAAGCTTATGAAATTATCTAGCTCACCTCACTGGATTCAACCCCATATGTTGTGTAGTTTTTGAATAGCAAAAATAACAAAACAGATACTTTTCTGTATTCAAATAAATCTTAAAAATCAACCATTGTGAATTTTGAAGTGAATCCAATTGCAATAATTCACATTTAACAAACCCTAATTTACTATGTAAAAATATGATCTGGGTTCTGTACATGATCATGGGCTAGAAGCAAAATATGGGCTATGTAGTCAATACTAGCCCATTTAAACTATTTCAAATTTTAGGAATTTAAATCTAGGAGGTGTAGCACCTCATTTAAATCATTCTCACAAGTAATATGAAGTAATGTGATGACCCTTGTTGCTTGGTCTCATATGGGCTCACTTAAGAATATTAATATTTGCCATAGTAGCATTTAAATTGTTCCAACTAATTATTAAATCATATGAGAGGTATCCCTCTCATTTAAACCTTTGTCTCAATTAATTCTACATGAGGTAGAGACCATGGTCTATTAACTCTTATATGGAATTATTTGAGGATATTAAATCATTACTATGTTGGTATTAAATTGCATGAGGTGTATTTCCTCATTTAAATCATGTTTCTCAAATAATAAGTGAGAAGTGTTGACCTTAGTCAACATGTGCTCATACCCTAGTATTTGAGGAAATTAAATCTTAACAATATTTAATGAGAGGAGATTAGTTCTCCAAATAAATAAATAGAAACATTAATTAATGCTGTAATGAGAGGAAACTATTTCCTCCAAAGCATTAAAGAGTTATACTAATAAATAATTATAATGAGAAGAAATTATTGTTTTCTTTAAAATAAAACAAAGTAAATCACCATGCTAATAAGATGTGATGCTAGCATAGGCTTGTGTGAATCTTTGGTGTGTTTAGTCTAGCATGCAAGTTTTGTGTGATGATTGTATCCTCGTATTCGTTCATAGACGCTAGTACCGAAGGCTACGAAGGGGACGACGAGAACATCTACGGAGAAGAAGGAGGAACATTTTGATCCATACACCAACCAAGGCAAGCTAATATTCTTGCAAGATACCCTAAGGCAAAGCTCTACAAGAGCAAGGCCTCATCCCCATTTAATTTATGCTTAATGATCCTATCCCAAGTTTTTGCCTTACAAGTTTTTACTTTACAAGCTTTTCTAAAGTTTGTTTATCAAAGTTTACTCTTTGATTCATGATTCACTTGGTTTAGATATGGAGTAGAGCAAGAGCATCAAAGTTAGCCTAGAGCAAGAAAAGCTAGTTAGCACCCCTCATGACTAGTTGCTATTGCTAAATAAATAAAATTGATTACTCTAGATGGGATCATATGAAATGAAATGACTTTGAAAACCTTGGAATGATGATTCATTCCATTGAAAGATTTTGAAGGTGAATATGACTGGTGAATGACTTGGTGAATTGTACGAAAACTGATGGTTGGGTTCGGATGCGATACCATTCCAATTTACAAGTACCCCCACAATACCTGATTATGGGTAGGGCTTAACTGGAAGTTTATGTGTCTTAGTATGGGTTCCCTCTAAACAAGCGTCATCGGGGTTATGCCCAAAGCTGCCTCCACAACACAACAGAAACGACGTTAAAGAAGAGGTGAATGTCCGGCCCAAGCCTCGTGCGGTTCCCGGGTTGATCTGCGGTTTCCACCGGAGGCCAAGCTCATGGGGAGAGGTGCTCATACTAGCATATATAAGTGAAAGGTTATGGTTGATGATCCGCATACTGAGTTACGATTATTCAGGGTTACCCCTGACGGATGTAATCAAAAGTTGTGGCACAAGGGTACAACCTCTGCAGAGTGTAAACCTATTCGAATAGCCGCGTCCACGGTTAAGGACGGTTGGAAAGGCCATACTCGTTCCGTCATCAGACCATTTTCAAAAATGTGACCTATGACTTGTGTTTTAAATTTTGAAAGGTGAAGGGTGGATTTGAATTAAAATCGCAACCAAGTGGTGGGAATGACACTAATGTTCCCACTTGAGTTAGTCTAGTGATTCAAGCATCTTTACTAAATGTTTATGAAATAAACTTGGCTTTATGCAAATAAACCTAGAGCTTAGTATCCCCTTACTAGAATTGATAGTTCTTACACTAGTATTAGTTTGCGAGTACTTTAAAGTACTCATGGCTTTGTCCCTGGCTATTCAAATGGCCAGACTTTGAAGGAGAACAACAGTACGAGGAAGATGGACAACAGGACGTCTACGACAACTAGGACCGCTCCTGACGTCAAGCGTTGGCCTGTGGATTAGATAGCTACTACTACTTCGCTTCCGCTATTTGTGATGTCCGTTGATCGATAGATCAACTACTATTGTAATATTGGATCATGTGATCTACCTTTGTAAGACGATTATGGGTTGTAATAAATGATGACTCTATGATATTCAACTATTATGTCTCGCAACAACAATATTCCTGGGATTGCGATGTATGGCATAATAGGCATCTGGACTTTAAAAATCCGGGTGTTGACAAGTTGGTATCGAGCCATTGTTTGACCTTAGGAGACCCTAGTTAGAATGGACGTTCGAAAAACCTAAGTTCAAAAACAAATGAAGTGAATATTTTTGGAAAAACTTAGTCACTTTCGTATCTTTGAGATCTTGTTAAAAATAAGAAGTCATGCTCTTCTTTATAAACCTACATAAAATTTTGACACACTTGTTCACTCTCTAAACTTACTCATCTAATTCCCTTTCAGATGGAGCCAACCAACGTCAAGTTTTACCAGCTTGGGAATGGCGGAGACTTGAGCTTCGAGAGGGACCTTGATGCCCTGTCGAACTTTCTTGGACGCCCCCACCTCGAGTTCCACGGAGTTGAGGTCAACGACCAGCACGGTGGGGAGCTTCAGTGGGTGATCACCGCTGATCCGAGAGGCAAGATGGAGCCTCCTACTTCGAGAGGATCCTCTTCTCTTTCGGGGAAGGCAACCCGGCTGGACGGACCGACACGTGCTCTTCGAGGAAGCATTTGCCCGTCTATGCGGGCAGAATGAGGCCGCCATCCGGGGAGAGCGCTTGCGCATCTCGCAAGGCGTGACTCCGATGGAGAACCCATGGACCTGCCGCTCCACCCCGAGCTGAGGCACCATGTGGATCACCCGGACTTCATGCTTGTTCCACACCCAGAAGGAGCTGGACAACTCGCGTGCCTACGCCAACCAGACCCACATGGCATTGACTCATCATGCCGATGCTATCAAGCTGCTCGCCAAGGACCGCAAGTCACTCCGTCTGCAGCGTGCCAAGAATGACGTTATCATCGAGCGCCTTCGCGCCCGGATAGTATCCTTGGAGGCCACTGTCAAGGCTCAAGAAGATCAGCTGAATGGGATGGATGAAGACGGTGAAGACATTCAGGGAGGAGAAGCCTTCCTGAGTGATGAAGAGGACTTCGAGGAGGATGAATTCACTGAAGAGGAGGACTATGAGTTTCTGGAAGCCGGAGAGGATGGAATCATCCCGATCGATGTGGATGATGAAGATGAGTAGTTGCACTAGTTCACATGTGTAGGTGTGGGTATGTATCAGGATCCCCTTGTATCGTAGAGCGGTGAATGGTTCTTAAAACCAACGGTGTGTTAGCTTTGTAATATTTGATGTTTGGTATGAATGAAAAAGTGTTGTTGGTTGTACCCCTCAACACTACTCAAGTTTTGAAACTTTTCAAGTTTATCTCAAACAAACCATAGAAATTCCCCGCTTATCTTATGATCCACCTTATTATTCAGATGGCCCCTCCTACCCGCAACAACCCCGTGCCCAAGCCAACCGAGATGCACCTTGAGCACGCCAAGATGAATGACACCATCAACATCCTTGCCATGGAGCGCAAGGCACTTCGTCATCAACACGCCAAGAAGGACTACCTCATTGCTCGCCTCCGCGTCAGAATAGCATCACTGGAGCAGCTCATCTCAATACCCAACCATGCCCCCAGAGGCAAGTCCACTGTGACTTGCTATGAATGTGGTGTTACGGGTCATTACTCTAGGAAGTGCGCGATAAAAGCCGCCAACAATGCCCCAAGGACTGGAAGCAATGCTGTACCCATTACCCAAAAGGACAAGTCAACGGTAACCTGCTATGAATGTGGAATTGTGGGTCATTACTCCTATGAATGCCCCAAGAAGCTTGCTAAGACTGCCTTCAATACCGCTGCAACTGCCCAGCAGCAGCGCTATGCCACAACTGGAAGGAAGTTTGCCCCAAACTACCCACACAACCGCAACGGTCGTTACAACCGCTTGAATGCCACCGAAGCTCAGGAAGCACCACAGACCATGCCAAGTATGTCTTCCTGTTAATAACATGCTCAATCTCTCTTAGGAACCCAACTTTTCTTAAAATCTCGGGACGAGATTTGTTTAAGGGGGAAGGGTTTGTAACATCCCAAAAATTCAGAACAAAACAAATGAATTTCCCTAGTTCCAAATTTTGGAACCAACAAAAACTTTTAATAAATGAAGTATGATACATAGTGATCTTGTTTAATTCTTGTGCTATTACCATGATTGATTGTTATAGTAGTTTTGAAATAACCTTAAACCCTAAAACTCACCCCTCTTTTCACCATCATAGCTAAAATTAAATAAAAGGAAATTAAATAAGAAAAAGGTATATGTGCCTATGGTTATGTTTACAAATCTTTACTCTAGACCTTTCTACTTTGCATAGAGGTTTGGAAAACCTTCATACACCTTACCAAAGGCTTATCAAACCAAATCCAAGTGTTTTCCAAAGAAATTAAAAAGAAACTAAAAATGCCATAGAGGCATATGAGAGCAAAAGTGCAAATTTGTGAATTTGAGAAGATTGACCCTAGGACTTGTTGTGAATGGTTGGATCACTTCCATATACCATTCCAACACTCAACAACACCATTTGGGTCAAGCCAAGTCAAATTAAAATTCAAATGCAACATATGCATAGAGGCATATGTGACACATAGCCATTTCACCAAATTTTGCCCTATGACTTTAAACCTTGACCAAATGATGTGAAACCTTTTCTAAACCTAATCTAATGCTAAATTGACCCTAACCCATGTCCAAGTAAAGCAAGATGAACCCTTTTCAAAAATAATAAAAATTGACACATCACCTCTTATGTGTTATGGCCATTTTTGCAACTCTTTGACCAAGACCTTTTGAATTGGGTTCAATGATCTTAAAATGTTTCTAAACTAATAAGAACCACATTAGAGTCAACAAAAGTCAAATTCATTGGAGAGAATTCAAATGGTGAGATAATTCCAATTTTTACTCACATACACTAAGGGCAATTTTACAAATCTTCATATGAGGCCACCATTGCTTGCCTTATGGATTCTAAAACTCTTATACAACTCAAACTAACACAATTGCATCAATGAAACCAAAATCAAATGGAGAGAAATGAGAATGTGAGAAAATATCATTTTTTTCACTCACACACACTTAGCCCTTTTTGCAAAACCTCAACCAAGGCCACTTTGGCTTGTGCCATTGATTGTAAAACTCTTAGATATCAAAAACAAACACAATTGACACAAAGAAACCAGAATCAAACCAAAGGAAAAATCAAATCTCAATGACATGTGATAATGGTCATATGGACCAAAAATATTTTCTTCACCACTTTACCCCCCTGTATTTCTCAATTCCTAAACTAAAATTAGTCAAACAAAGGCAGGTCATCCAAGACCATGTCAAGGTCTACAACTTTCATGTTGACCATCATGGTTAAAGTTGACCAGGTTGACCAGTAGAAATTGAACAAGAGAAGACTTTAAATTAATGGGAAGATCCCCTCAAATTTGAAATTTTGCAAATCAAATCCAAACTGAGTGCCACCACCACCAATACCTCACATTAATTATATCTTTGAGATGTACCACAAAGAATTTCGAAATTTAAATAAATTTCTCTTGCGGCCATTTCAACAAACACTTGGCAGGCATTAATCCAACTTTGAGCTACACTCTTTTACCCTCTGGTTTCTTCCCTAAACCACTTTAGTCTTGTGATCATTAGCTATTTCTAGGACCCCTGCATCATCCCAGTACCTCCTTGATCGATTAAAGTGAGAGAGAGTGAGAAGAAAATCCTAAAACTATGCATACCGTGGCCATGCCGGCCACCTTTGTGCACTCCTCTCCCTGGCCTCTCCCTCGTCGTTTCTTCATGTCTGCGAGCATCTCTGAGGGATAAGGACTCAGCCTGTACCGTTCACTCGATCGCCAACGCACGGCATGAGCTGGAACGCGTGTGCCAAAATGTTGCCAGGACACGCCCGTGCACGCGGTGAGCGCGCACTGGCCGCGCCAGTACGTCACGCACTCGAGCGACGCCGTCCCCCTCCTGCATCCCTACCACCGCGTTGAGTAGCTACTCCATGCCCTCTACCACCTAGGCACACTCAAACACCTGCGGCTGCCTCGTCACCGTCGTCCTCGCCGGATTTATACCGCGCACGCCGTGGCAGAACTCGCATGCGCCCGAGCCACTCCATCACGCCCTGGACGCGCTAGCGGTACCTAGAGCATCGCCGTGATGTCGCCTACCCGTAGCCGTCCTTACCTTGCCCTTTGGCACGCCAGAAACGCCGCGCCATGCTCGACCCCCTTCGGCACCCGCGGCACCTCACCTCCGCTATAAATAGAGGCGCCCGAGCACGAATCCTTCACAGCACCACCCTCTCCTCCCATCGCTGCTTCCACTCGACCAAGCCACTCACTCAATTGACGCCGGAGCCGCCCCAATTTGACGATCGGAGTCGCCGGAGCCCGCGGATCATCGCCACCGATTGGACGCCTCCCCACGCCTCGCCACCTGCTACCGGGAGCTCCGGCATCGTCGACAACCTCGCCTCGACACCAGCAGAACCCCGCGGGAACGCCGGTAAGGCCGCTGACCCCCTAGGCTCGCCGCCAGTGAGCCCGTCGCTCGTCGGAGACGACGACGATCCACGGCCGCTGGATCTCTTTCTAATCCGACGGCCTAAATCGATCATACCGTTTCGCTGTGTAATAAGCCGCTGACGGGTGGCCCCCACCTCGTCAGGGCAGCCCACACGCACCCGTTGCTAGATGGGCCGCGCAGTGCTCGTTTAATTCGTTTCGGCCCAGTAACGTTCCCGCCAAGCCCAACAATTCAAAAATCGAATTTCTGTTTAATTCCAAATTCAATACTGGTGCACACTTTAAAATTGAATAGTTTAAAATCTACTACACCAAATTCAGCAAACTTTATATATTCAGAAAGCTTATGAAATTATCTAGCTCACCTCACTGGATTCAACCCCATATGTTGTGTAGTTTTTGAATAGCAAAAATAACAAAACAGATACTTTTCTGTATTCAAATAAATCTTAAAAATCAACCATTGTGAATTTTGAAGTGAATCCAATTGCAATAATTCACATTTAACAAACCCTAATTTACTATGTAAAAATATGATCTGGGTTCTGTACATGATCATGGGCTAGAAGCAAAATATGGGCTATGTAGTCAATACTAGCCATTTAAACTATTTCAAATTTTAGGAATTTAAATCTAGGAGGTGTAGCACCTCATTTAAATCATTCTCACAAGTAATATGAAGTAATGTGATGACCCTTGTTGCTTGGTCTCATATGGGCTCACTTAAGAATATTAATATTTGCCATAGTAGCATTTAAATTGTTCCAACTAATTATTAAATCATATGAGAGGTATCCCTCTCATTTAAACCTTTGTCTCAATTAATTCTACATGAGGTAGAGACCATGGTCTATTAACTCTTATATGGAATTATTTGAGGATATTAAATCATTACTATGTTGGTATTAAATTGCATGAGGTGTATTTCCTCATTTAAATCATGTTTCTCAAATAATAAGTGAGAAGTGTTGACCTTAGTCAACATGTGCTCATACCCTAGTATTTGAGGAAATTAAATCTTAACAATATTTAATGAGAGGAGATTAGTTCTCCAAATAAATAAATAGAAACATTAATTAATGCTGTAATGAGAGGAAACTATTTCCTCCAAAGCATTAAAGAGTTATACTAATAAATAATTATAATGAGAAGAAATTATTGTTTTCTTTAAAATAAAACAAAGTAAATCACCATGCTAATAAGATGTGATGCTAGCATAGGCTTGTGTGAATCTTTGGTGTGTTTAGTCTAGCATGCAAGTTTTGTGTGATGATTGTATCCTCGTATTCGTTCATAGACGCTAGTACCGAAGGCTACGAAGGGGACGACGAGAACATCTACGGAGAAGAAGGAGGAACATTTTGATCCATACACCAACCAAGGCAAGCTAATATTCTTGCAAGATACCCTAAGGCAAAGCTCTACAAGAGCAAGGCCTCATCCCCATTTAATTTATGCTTAATGATCCTATCCCAAGTTTTTGCCTTACAAGTTTTTACTTTACAAGCTTTTCTAAAGTTTGTTTATCAAAGTTTACTCTTTGATTCATGATTCACTTGGTTTAGATATGGAGTAGAGCAAGAGCATCAAAGTTAGCCTAGAGCAAGAAAAGCTAGTTAGCACCCCTCATGACTAGTTGCTATTGCTAAATAAATAAAATTGATTACTCTAGATGGGATCATATGAAATGAAATGACTTTGAAAACCTTGGAATGATGATTCATTCCATTGAAAGATTTTGAAGGTGAATATGACTGGTGAATGACTTGGTGAATTGTACGAAAACTGATGGTTGGGTTCGGATGCGATACCATTCCAATTTACAAGTACCCCCACAATACCTGATTATGGGTAGGGCTTAACCTGGAAGTTTATGTGTCTTAGTATGGGTTCCCTCTAAACAAGCGTCATCGGGGTTATGCCCAAAGCTGCCTCCACAACACAACAGAAACGACGTTAAAGAAGAGGTGAATGTCCGGCCCAAGCCCTGTGCAGTTCCCGGGTTGACTGCGGTTTCCACCGGGAGGCCAAGCTCATGGGGAGAGGTGCTCATACTAGCATATATAAGTGAAAGGTTATGGTTGATGATCCGCGTACTGAGTTACGATTATTCAGGGTTACCCCTGACGGATGTAATCAAAAGTTGCGGCACAAGGGTACAACCTCTGCAGAGTGTAAACCTATTCGAATAGCCGCGTCCACGGTTAAGGACGGTTGGAAAGGCCATACTGTTCCGTCATCAGACCATTTTCAAAAATGTGACCTATGACTTGTGTTTTAAATTTTGAAAGGTGAAGGGTGGATTTGAATTAAAATCGCAACCAAGTGGTGGGAATGACACTAATGTTCCCACTTGAGTTAGTCTAGTGATTCAAGCATCTTTACTAAATGTTTATGAAATAAACTTGGCTTTATGCAAATAAACCTAGAGCTTAGTATCCCCTTACTAGAATTGATAGTTCTTACACTAGTATTAGTTTGCGAGTACTTTAAAGTACTCATGGCTTTGTCCCTGGCTATTCAAATGGCCAGACTTTGAAGGAGAACAACAGTACAAGGAAGATGGACAACAGGACGTCTACGACAACTAGGACCGCTCCTGACGTCAAGCGTTGGCCTGTGGATTAGATAGCTACTACTACTTCGCTTCCGCTATTTGTGATGTCCGTTGATCGATAGATCAACTACTATTGTAATATTGGATCATGTGATCTACCTTTGTAAGACGATTATGGGTTGTAATAAATGATGACTCTATGATATTCAACTATTATGTCTCGCAACAACAATATTCCTGGGATTGCGATGTATGGCATAATAGGCATCTGGACTTAAAAAATCCGGGTGTTGACAGCTCGGCCTGATCTGGCCGTAAAAATTCAGCAAACTTTGGACGAGGAGAATCGTCCGCAGAAGAAAGAATGGCGCCCCAAGCAAGTAAAAGCCGATGTGGGTACATCGGCTGGCACACATATGGTGTTCATACTTCCCTCGGAGTTTCGAGGTCCAGAAACTGAAGAAGTGCCGATAGCACAGTTTGACTGCGGTCCACGGCCAGTTATCTTTGAGAAGCCACGAGAGAAGGGCTACAAACATCTGAAGGCCCTGTACCTGAAAGGTTATATCAATGGGCAGCCCGTCGGCAGGATGCTGGTTGACACGGGAGCGGCAGTCAACATAATGCCATTCTCCATGTTACGGCGTTTGGCACGCTCTAACGCAGACTTGATCAAGACCAACGTCACACTAAGCGACTTCAACGGCCAAGCCTCAGAGACGCAAGGTGTTTTGAACGTGGATTTAACCGTAGGCCGAAAGACCATCCCTACAACGTTCTTCATTGTCGACAGCAAAAGCACCTACGCTGTCCTGCTAGGGAGGGATTGGATTCACGCCAACTGCTGCATCCCATCTACGATGCACCAATGCCTGATACAGTGGGATGGAGATGAGGTGGAGGTCGTGCATGCAGATGATTCAATCGAGGTCTCCATAGCCGGCATGAATATTTGGGACTCTGAAGGCCAAGGGCCGCTCTCTGGAACCAGTTTGGACGGCTGTGAGCGCATCGAGGTGACAAAAAACGGGGTGAGGCTGGTCTTATCCACCGGCCTAACCGAGTAGCAAGAGCGACATCCATCGACGTACGTGGCAAGGCCGATCCCTGTGATCGGCCCCAAAAAATAAAAAGCATGTAGTCGTGATGTCTACGTTCCCCCTCCTTTCCTGTAGACAGTGTTGGGCCTCCAAGAGCAGAGGTTTGTAGAACAGCGGCAAGTTTCCCTTAAGTGGATACCCAAGGTTTATCGAACTCAGGGAGGAAGAGGTCAAAGATATCCCTCTCATGCAACCCTGCAACCACAAAGCAAGAAGTCTCTTGTGTCCCCAACACACCTAATAGGTGCACTAGTTCGGCGAAGAGATAATGAAATACAGGTGGTATGAATAAGTATGAGCAGTAGCAACGGTGCCAGAAAAGTGCTTGGCGTGTAGTTGATGGTGGTGGTATTGCAGCAGTAATGCTATAGTAAAACAGTAAACAAGCAGTAGTAACTCAGCAGTAGTAACGCAGCAGTAGTAAACAAGCAGTAGTAACTCAGCAGTATTTAGGAACAAGGCCTAGGGAATAGACTTTCACTAGTGGACACTCTCAACATCGATCACATAACAGAACAGATAAATGCATACTCTACACTTTTGTTGGATGATGAACACATTGCGTAGGATTACACGAACCCTCAATGCCGGAGTTAACAAGCTCCACAATAATGCTCATGTTTAAGTAACCTTTAGTGTAAGATAGATCAACGCTACTAAACCAAGTACTAGCATAGCATGCACACTGTCACCTTCATGCATATGTAGGAGGAATAGATCACATCAATATTATCATAGCAATAGTTAACTTCATAATCTACAAGAGATCATAATCATAGCATAAACCAAGTACTAACACGGTGCACATACTGTCACCATTACACACGTGCAGGAGGAATAGAACTACTTTAATAACGCATCACTAGAGTAGCACATAGATAGTAGTGATACAAACATGCTGCAATCTTAAAGAGATATAAATAAGCACCTCACTATGCCATTCAACGGTGAATAAGTATTCTGTGAAATCTAGCCTAAGAGACCCACACGGTGCACACACTTTGTCACCTTTACACACGTGGGACGAGGAGTCTCCGGAGATCACATAAGTAAAACTCACTTGACTAGCATAATGACATCTAGATTACAAGCATCATCATATGAATCTCAATCATGTAAGGAAGCTCATGAGATTATTGTATTGAACTACATAGGAGAGAGATGAACCACATAGCTACCGGTACAGCCCCGAGCCTCGATGGAGAACTACTCCCTCCTCATGGGAGCAGCAGCGGTGATGAAGATGGCGGTGGAGATGGCAGCGGTGTCGATGGAGAAGCCTTCCGGGGCACTTCCCCGCTCCGGCGGGGTGCCGGAACAGAGATCCTGTCCCCCGGATCTTGGCTTCGCGATGGCGGCGGCTCTGGCAGGTTTACGTGGGTTTCGTCAATTGGTATCGGGTTTTCTGATCCGGGGGCTCTTTATAGGCGAGAGGCGGCGCGAGAAGGTCGAAGGGGTCCACACCCTAGGGGGCGCGCCCCCTTGGCCGCGCCGGGGTAGGGTTTGGTGGCCCTGCCTCCCTTCTCTCGGCGGTTCTCGTGTGTTCCGGATGCTTCCGGGTAAAATAGGAACCCGGGCGTTGATTTCGTCCGATTCCGAGAATATTTCGTTACTAGGATTTACGAAACCAAAAACAGCAGAAAACGAAGCCGGCACTTCGGCATCTTGTTAATAGGTTAGTTCCAGGAAAATGCACGAATATGACATAAAGTGTGCATATAACATGTAGATAACATCAATAATGTGGCATGGAACACAAGAAATTATCGATACGTTGGAGACGTATCAGCATCCCCAAGCTTAGTTACGCTCGTCCCGAGCGGGTAAAACGATAACAAAGATAATTTCTGGAGTGACATGCCATCATAAACTTGATCATACTATTTGTAGAGCATATGTAGTGAATGCAGCGATCAAAACAATGTATATGACATGAGTAAACAAGCTGAATCATATAGCAAAGACTTTTCATGAATAGCACTTCAAGACAAGCATCAATAAGTCTTGCATAAGAGTTAACTCATAAAGCAATAATTCAAAGTAAAGGTATTGAAGCAACACAAAAGAAGATTAAGTTTCAGCGGTTGCTTTCAACTTGTAACATGTATATCTCATGGATAATTGTCAATGCAAAGCAATATAACAAATGCAATATGCAAATATGTAAGAATCAATGCACAGTTCACACAAGTGTTTGCTTCTTGAGATGGAGAGAAATAGGTGAACTGACTCAACAATAAAAGTAAAAGAATGGTCCTTCATAGAGGAAAAGCATCGATTGCTATATTTGTGCTAGAGCTTTGATTTTGAAAACATAAAGAGAGCATAAAAGTAAAGTTTTGAGAGGTGTTTGTTGTTGTCAACGAATGGTAGCGGGTACTCTAACCCCCTTGCCGGACAAACCTTCAAAGAGCGGCTCCCATTTTATTTTATTTTTGGATGGCACTCCTTCCAACCTTTCTTTCACAAACCATGGCTAACCGAATCCTCGGGTGCACTGCCAACAATCTCATACCATGAAGGAGTACCTTTTTATTTTAGTTTTATTATGATGACACTCCTCCCAACCTTTGCTTACACAAGCCATGGCTAACCGAATCCTTCGGGTGCCGTCCAACAATCACATACCATGGAGGAGTGTCTATTTTTAGTTTGTTAATTTGGGACTGGGAATCCCATTGCCGGCTCTTTTTGCAAAATTATTGGATAAGCGGATGAAGCCACTAGTCCATTGGTGAAAGTTGCCCAACAAGATTGAAAGATAAACACCACATACTTCCTCATGAGCTATAAAACATTGACACAAATAAGAGGTAATAAATTTTGAATTGTTTAAAGGTAGCACTCAAGCAATTTACTTTGGAATGGCGGAGAAATACCATGTAGTAGGTAGGTATGGTGGACACAAATGGCATAGTGTTGGCTCAAGTATTTGGATGCATGAGAAGTATTCCCTCTCGATACAAGGTTTAGGCTAGCAAGGTTGTTTGAGGCAAACACAAGGATGAACTAGTACATCAAAACTCACATAAAGGACATATTACAAGTATTATAAGACTATACATCGTCTTCCTTGTTGTTCAAACACCTTACTAGAAATTATCT
The DNA here is from genome assembly GCF_022539505.1 of Lolium rigidum. Classification (NCBI taxonomy): domain Eukaryota; kingdom Viridiplantae; phylum Streptophyta; class Magnoliopsida; order Poales; family Poaceae; genus Lolium; species Lolium rigidum. The sequence continues at coordinate 20,524,644 of NC_061508.1, forward strand.
AGACCTTAGAGAGACCAATTATGCAAACCAAATTTTAGCATGCTCTATGTATTTCTTCACTAATGGGTGCAAAGTATATGATGCAAGAGCTTAAACATGAGCACAACAATTGCCAAGTATCACATTACCCAAGACATTTATAGCAATTACTACATGTATCATTTTCCAATTCCAACCATATAACAATTTAACGAAGAGGAAACTTCGCCATGAATATTATGAGCTAAGAACACATGTGTTCATTCGAACCAGCGGAGCGTGTCTCTCTCCCACACAAGCATGATGTAATCCAATTTATTCAAACACAAACAAAAACAAAAGCAAACAAACAGACGCTCCAAGAAAAAGCACATAAGATGTGATGGAATAAAAATATAGTTTCAGGGGAGGAACTCGATAATGTTGTCGATGAAGAAGGGGATGCCTTGGGCATCCCCAAGCTTAGACGCTTGAGTCTTCTTGATATATGCAGGGGTGAACCACCGGGTGCATCCCCAAGCTTAGAGCTTTCACTCTCCTTGATCATAGTATATCATCCTCCTCTCTTGACCCTTGAAAACTTCCTCCACACCAAACTCGAAACAACTCATTAGAGGGTTAGTGCATAATAAAAATTAACATGTTCAGAGGTGACACAATCATTCTTAACACTTCTGGACATTGCATAAAGCTACTGGACATTAATGGATCAAAGAAATTCATCCAACATAGCAAAAGAGGCAATGCGAAATAAAAGGCAGAATCTGTCAAAACAGAACAGTACGTAAAGATGGATTTTATTAGGCCACCAGACTTGCTCAAATGAAAATGCTCAAATTGAATGAAAGTTGCGTACGTATCTGAGGATCATGCACGTAAATTGGCATAATTTTCTGAGCTTCCTGCAGGGCAGTGGGCTCAGATTCGTGACAGCAAAGAAATCTGGAACTGCGCAGTAATCCAAATCTAGTACTTACTTTTCTATCAACGGCTTAACTTGGCACAACAAAACATAAAACTAAGATAAGGAGAGGTTGCTACAGTAGTAAACAACTTCCAAGACACAAATATAAAACAAAGTACTGTAGCAAAATAACACATGGGTTATCTCCCAAGAAGTTCTTTCTTTTTAGCCATTAAGATGGGCTCAGCGAGTTTTGATGATGCACTCGCAAGAAATAGTATTTGAAGCAAAAGAGAGCATCAAGAGGCAAATTCAAAACACATTTAAGTCTAACATGCTTCCTATGCATAGGAATCTTGTAAATAAACAAGTTCATGAAGAGCAAAGTAACAAGCATAGGAAGATAAAACAAGTGTAGCTTCAAAAATTTCAGCACATAGAGAGGCATTTTAGTAACATGAAAATTTCTACAACCATATTTTCCTCTCTCATAATAACTTTCAGTAGCAACATGAGCAAACTCAACAATATAACTATCACATAAAGCATTCTTATCATGGGTCTCATGCATAAAATTATTACTCTCCACATAAGCATAATCAATTTTATTAGTTGTAGTGGGAGCAAATTCAACAAAGTAGCTATCATTATTATTCTCATCAAGTGTAGGAGGCATAGTATAATCACAACAAAATTTACTCTCCATAGTAGGTGGCACAAAGAGACCACTATCATTATCATCATCAGAAATAGGAGGCAAAGTATCATCAAAGAAAATTTTCTCCTCAATGCTTGGGGGACTAAAAATATCATGCAAACCAGCTTCCCCAAGCTTAAAACTTTCTATATCATTAGCAACATTGGTGTTCAAAGCGTTCATACTAATATTACTACCAGCATGCAAATAAGATTTCATAGGTTTTTTAATTTTCGCATCAAACAATCCATGTTTTAAATCAGGAAATAGAACAAGAAGCTCATTGTTGTCCATTATGCCAAACTAGTGTAAACAAGAAACAAAAAGATGCAATTGCGAGGATCTAAAGGAAATAGCTTCGAGCACACACACGACGGCGCCGAGAAAAATGCTTTACACGGGACCGTAGTATGAGTGCCTTTTTACCTTTCCTCCCGGCAACGGCGCCGAGAAAAGTGCTTGATGTCTACGTTCCCCCTCCTTTCACTGTAGACGGTGTTGGGCCTCCAAGAGCAGAGGTTTGTAGAACAGCGGCAAGTTTCCCTTAAGTGGATACCCAAGGTTTATCGAACTCGGGGAGGAAGAGGTCAAAGATATCCCTCTCATGCAACCCTGCAACCACAAAGCAAGAAGTCTCTTGTGTCCCCAACACACCTAATAGGTGCACTAGTTCGGCGAAGAGATAATGAAATACGAGGTGGTATGAATAAGTATGAGCGATAGCAACGGTGCTAGAAAAGTGCTTGGCGTGTAGTTGATGGTGGTGGTATTGCAGCAGTAGTAACGCGAGTAAAACAATAAACAAGCGGTAGTAACTCAGTAGTAGTAACGCAGCGAGTAGTAAACAAGCAGTAGTAACTCAGCGGTATTTAGGAACAAGGCCTAGGGAATAGACTTTCACTAGTGGACACTCTCAACATCGATCACATAACAGAACGGATAAATGCATACTCTACACTTTTGTTGGATGATGAACACATTGCGTAGGATTACACGAACCCTCAATGCCGGAGTTAACAAGCTCCACAATAATGCTCATGTTTAAGTAACCTTTAGTGTAAGATAGATCAACGCTACTAAACCAAGTACTAGCATAGCATGCACACTGTCACCTTCATGCATATGTAGGAGGAATAGATCACATCAATATTATCATAGCAATAGTTAACTTCATAATCTACAAGAGATCATAATCATAGCATAAACCAAGTACTAACACGGTGCACACACTGTCACCATTACACACGTGCAGGAGGAATAGAACTACTTTAATAACGCATCACTAGAGTAGCACATAGATAGTAGTGATACAAACATGCTGCAATCTTAAAGAGATATAAATAAGCACCTCACTATGCCATTCAACAGTGAATAAGTATTCTGTGAAATCTAGCCTAAGAGACCCACACGGTGCACACACTGTCACCTTTACACACGTGGGACGAGGAGTCTCCGGAGATCACATAAGTAAAACTCACTTGACTAGCATAATGACATCTAGATTACAAGCATCATCATATGAATCTCAATCATGTAAGGCAGCTCATGAGATTATTGTATTGAACTACATAGGAGAGAGATGAACCACATAGCTACCGGTACAGCCCCGAGCCTCGATGGAGAACTACTCCCTCCTCATGGGAGCAGCAGCGGTGATGAAGATGGCGGTGGAGATGGGAGCGGTGTCGATGGAGAAGCCTTCCGGGGGCACTTCCCCGCTCCGGCAGGGTGCCGGAACAGAGATCCTGTCCCCGGATCTTGGCTTCGCGATGGCGGCGGCTCCGGCGGGTTTATGTGGGTTTCGTCAATTGGTATCGGGTTTTCTGATCCAGGGGCTCTTTATAGGCGGAGAGGCGGCGCAGGAAGGTCGAAGGGGGGTCCACACCCTAGGGGGGCGCCCCCCCTTGGCCGCGCCGGGGTAGGGTTTGGTGGCCCTGCCTCCCTTCTCTGCGGTTCTCGTGTGTTCTGGATGCTTCGGGTAAAATAGGAACCTGGGCGTTGATTTCGTCCGATTCCGAGAATATTTCGTTACTAGGATTTCTGAAACCAAAAACAGCGAAAACAGGAAGCGGCACTTCGGCATCTTGTTAATAGGTTAGTTCCAGAAAATGCACGAATATGACATAAAGTGTGCATATAACATGTAGATAACATCAATAATGTGGCATGGAACACAAGAAATTATCGATACGTTGGAGACGTATCAAGTCGTAGTAAGGAAGCTCCCTCCCGTAGTGGAGCACAGATAAGTTGTAAATCTTCCTTGAGCAATACAGTCAACATGGAGGCCGATTCCAGCAATCGGCCAAAATTATCCTCGCTGTCGAGGGTGCTCCTCGGCAATGCCCTCCGATAGGGGCTTAGGGTTGATGGAATCCTGCAAGCTGACACGAGACATCGGTTCACAGACAAGCGGGGAGAGCGATTTACCCAGGTTCGGGGCCCTCGATGAGGTAAAACCCTTACGTCCTGCCTGTCTGTTCTTTGATTATGATGAAAATAGGTTACAATGGGGTGCCGAATAGTTCGGCTGAGATCTCGTCGAGATGTTGGTTGCTAGGGTAGCCTAGTTCTAAGCTTCTGCTGGCTAGTATTGCTAAGATTGATTGTGTTCCTCGGTAGCCCCTCTCCTGGCCTTTATATAGGTGGCTAGGTCCCGAGAGGTCTAATCGAGTACGAGTAGGTTTACAGTAGATCTATCTCCAATCTTTCCTTGTTCGGCTTCCTCCGCGTCTTGTACTCCAAGTAATCTTCCGTCGCACCGCCCTAGTGGCCCATCTTGCCATCGGGTTCCTTCATGGGCCTCCTGTTGGACCACGTAGGGTAATGCAACATTGGTTACCCGAAGGGTAATGCCCACGTCAGTAGCCCCCGAGTGTCTAGCCGAACATAATTCGGGTAGAGACTAGAGCATGTCTTCTTCCGAAGTTCTTCTCCTCGATCATTCTTGCGTTTCTTTTATCTTCTATCTTCTATCGGGTGCGCGTCAGTGCTCCCGATGGGAGTAGCCCCCGAGTCTAGGTACGGATGCTTGCAATCCGTGCGTAGACTCAAGTTGTACCACTCGAACATTTTCTTCTGCCGAAGCTTTTTCCTGCAGGTCTTTGTAGTCCATCCGATACATTTTCTTTATGCAAGGGATAACGAATAACATTCCCAACTTCTATTGGTTAACTGCCGATGGCAAAACAACGTTACCCTACACAGAATCAAGTCCCCGGGCATGATCCTGGAGTGCGAAAAAGTTTTATCGGGTGCGCGTTCAGTGCTCCCGATGGGAGTAGCCCCCGAGTCTGGGCACGGGTGCTTACATCCGGGTACAAACTCAAGTCAAGTTTTCCTTCGAACCTTCATTCTATCGGGTGCGCGTCAGCGCTCCCGATGGGAGTAGCCCCCGAGCCTAGGTGCGGATGCTTGCAATCCGTGCGTAGGCTCAAGTTGATCACCCGATACTTTTCTTATCTCTTCGTATGCAATCAACAGTGCCCATGACGTCACTGATGACACATCGCCGTTGTGACCTGATTGACAAGACTTGACTCCCCAGGCCCACCCTAGTTTTGCGCAGGCAGTTTTTAGGTTTTGACCAGTGCACGCGCAGCGACCGAGGCGTTTCCTCGATTTTCGCGCGACGTGGGAATAATGGGCCGCCGGTTCCATCCTCGTTTTCTAGCGCCACGTGTACAGCCTGGATTCGCTCCACCTCCCACGACGCCCGCGGAGTTATGGCCACGATCTCATGTTAATCCTTTTGGCATAAATAGAGGGCTTCCTCATTTTCACTTTTTTACACCTCCTACTGCTCATCTCCTTCGCGCATCCTCTCTTTCTTCCAGCATCCTTCCCTCAGAAGCTTCAAGAACCATGGGAAAAAAGAAGGGTGCTAGCGCTTCGGAGGTGGCCAAAGTTAGCCGGGATTGGAGTGCCTCAGCCATCTCCAACCGCGACATCAACAAACTGCGAGCCCTCGGATTCATCTCCGCATCTGAGGACGATATTCGCCTTCCAGGTGCAGTTTCTCGCCCAAAGCCCCCAAAGGGCTTCACCGTCATGTTCATTGCTTTTTTGTTCCGCGGCCTTTCTCTTCCTGCGCACGAATTCCTTCGCTCTCTTCTTTTCTTCTACGGGATTCAGCTCTGGCAGCTGACTCCAAATTCCATCCTCCACCTCTCTATCTTCATCACTGTCTGCGAAGCCTTCCTTGGCATTGATCCTCACTGGGGTCTCTGGAGGAAGATCTTCTACGTGAAGCGCCACAATGACAGCAACGGTCCCCCCGTCGTCGGCGGCGTTGGCTTTGTTGTTAGGAAGGAAGTCGACTACTTCGATTATCCAATGAAGGAGTCCGTCCAAGGCTGGCGCAACAAGTGGTTTTACCCGCGAGACCCGTTAGTGCCTCGGACGACGCCTAAACCTTCCTCCCTTCGAAGATAAGCTGATAGCTAAGCCGAAGAAATCTTGGCGAAACACTCTTTCTCCCGAAGAGAGGTTGACAGACCGACGAGCCGTTCGACCAAATAGTTATTCTGAAGAACACGGGAGGCTTGACAATGCGCGGTACTGAGGTTGTCTCAGTGTTCCTTCAACGTCGAGTGCAACCGCTGATGTCTCGCCCCCACCAGCTGTGGCTTTACACGGGTAAGGAGGACGAGTCCAGAGTTAGCTCTGCCGAACTTTCGGCTGAAGACCTCCGGGATGAAGTCCGCCGCTTAACGTGTCTTAGTATGAAGGACAACATCGTCCTAACATCGGCTCGTCCTCCTTATGATTCTGATCATCTTCCAACTGAGGTAATTTTTGCCTCGTTTTTTTTTCTTCTGCTGCTACTATTCCTTTATCAGTCGTGCCTTACAAACTCCTTTTCCTTCGGCAGGCGCTTGCTGCTGCCCGGTGCTATCCTCCTACACCTGAAAGCGGTGTGGTTCTAGAGGATGACGACGAGGATTCTGACGGAACTGAGGAGGTCCCGCACGCCCTTGAGGATAGCGATGTCCAAGAGGAAGAGGCTGCTGAAGATGATACCTTCATCAGGAGTAGGCGTCGAAAGCAGGTGCATGATGAATTTATCACTACGGCTGAATCAAGTCCCAGCGGAGGAGATAATGATGCCGATGAAACTGCCGCGCCACCTCCCGTCATGAAGAGTTCAACAAGCTTCTTTGCAGGCGAAGATGACCTTGACCTGTGGGTGTCTTATTCCCCTTTCTCGATTTATTTCCCATCATCTTGCATGATGAGTGTGCACTATTTTTAAGCAGCTCTGATGATGATGATGAAGTCCCTCTTGCAAAGAGGGCCAAATTTGTCTCTGAAAGAGCTGCATCGGCCAAGGAATCCAATCCATCTCCCGCAAAATCGACGCCCCCCTCGCGAACGGTTGTGGAGAAGGTTCCAGTGTCGACGGTTATCCCTCCTGGCGACGTTCCTACTTCATCGGCTGGTCGTGACCATGTAAGTATTCAACCTGCTCCACTTTACCGAATTTTTCTTTATATCGACTGAATCCTTATGATCTTATTACGCCACAGCCAATTTACGCCACAGTCGATGCTGTGGCGGAGTTCGCTGAAGAGTTCATCCGACTAGAAACCGAAAACTCCCAACTTCGAAAGACTATCAGATCTTCGGCTGATCAGGTGCTTGAGGCCAACAGGCTTGCCGCTGACGCCAAGAACAAGAACGTCTTGCTGGAGGAGGAAGTGAGGAAGCTGAAGCAGCAACTGAAGGATGAGCAAGATGCGAAGCACGCAGCGGCAGCCGCGATCGACAGGAAGGAAGGCGCTCTTCGCGAATCTATCAAGGATTTGTTAGGTAAAATTCTTAGTCCACCGTTTTTCGTCCTGGTGTTTCTATCATTGACTACTGATCTGCCTTCTTTTCAGATGCTGCCGACTTAACCGTCACCCGATGTCATCAACTTCGGGAGAACTCTACAGCCGACGCCTTGTCACTTGCCGCTGAGTCCAATGTCCAAGTACTTTTCCTTTTGAAAAAGACCAAAGGAGCGTTGTCGAGGTTATACTCGATGATCTTCCCGAAGATGAAGGAGGACAAGACTCTCGACGAGATGGCGACTTCTTTCCTTGTTGACCCTTCCGAGCCTGTAGAGGTATTGAAACGCCGTAGCCGTTTAGTCGGGGCGGTTCTTACTTGCCAATTGCTCATGGGCCATGGGATGGGGTCAAACTTGGAGGAGTTGTCCAAGGCATTGCCTGTTGATAACGACAATCACTTAGTCAACCTTGAACCTTACAAGCGATCGGCAGTTACTTGTGCCAACCGTCTTTTGAAGCTGGTGGATGAAGTTCAAGCTAAGCCTGCTCCCGAATCTGCCCCTGGCTCGTCATCAGCGAATCCTTGAGCTTTTCATTCGACTTGTTGTAAATAGGATCAGTCGTGACTTCGCCGTAGTCCAACTTTATTTCGGCTCTGTTGCCAATTTGAACATGCTTTTGAATGTATCACATATGCCCAACGCTCCCGATGGGATGTTTACTTTGATACTAGTCTGAATTAAGGATTGTACTGCAGATTCCTCCGTCTTCTTCGCGTGCTCGAGCTTTTCCGAATCCTTCAAGTAGTGATGAATCAAGCCTCGTTTGCCGCTTGCGTGACCAAGTGTCTAGTTTAGACAGAGATATCACTTCTCTTCGTGCGATGGCGGCCTTGGTGAAGAAAAAGGGGAGATAGCGACAGACTATCGAACAAGACGCTCTTGATGGTCTCCATATTGCTACCGAAAGTTTGGGCTGTAAGTATTAACCCATGCTCTTCTTTCTGCAATAGTTTTCAATATTCCCTCAACTGGTCCTTATTCCTTTCCAGTCGTAGCTTCAGATGTGGCTGAGGAGAATAAGAAGATCCATGAAGAGGTTGAGGCAATGACTGACGTTGCGCACCCGAATCACGGTTTGTGGCTGCATCGTCCAAAGGCTGTCGTTATGGCGAAGTTCAAGTATCGGGTGGGGAAGGCGCATTATTACTTCGATAAGTTTCATGCCCATCTCACGATGGTTTGGAGCACCTTGTTTCCTCTGGACCAAGCACCCGAAACCTTATCTGCCTTGTTCACCCGATTCAAGTCTCCTAAAAGGATTCGGCAGCTGGTGCGAAAGGAACTCCTGGCTGGTGCGGAGCTTGCTTTTGCTTCAATATTGGCATGTCATCCATCTCTAGATTTGGGAGCCATGGCAAACACCGAGAGGAGCTTAGGCCAGTATTATGATGCCGCTAGAGGTCCTGCTTACACCATTGTTTCCCGGATGGAGTCGTGTCTTGAGAAGGATCTGAAGGCCCATTGGAATCAGGGAGCTCGACTATGAATGTAATAGCCTTATTTCCTGCACAAGATTATTTTGTATAAGTTTATTGCGTACGTTGCATGCTATGTTAATTTGATTGATATTTTATTTGTCGGGGGCGGCTGAGTGATCAGTTCAACCTGCTCTCCCGACGACTTCGTTGGATTATGCAATGTTATTGCGAAGCCTTTGTGTAAGTTTTGTAAGAGCGAGACCCGTCGACTTAGTCGAGGGAATTAGACGCTTGGCATCGTCACGCGGTGCACCGGTTTGAGCCTTATTTTGTGATAATGTAACCATCGACTGCAGCACTCGCGTATTTTCTCGAGGCTTGGATTGGTTGTTTTCTTTTTGTGTGTCACTAATCTTAGCTCCCGTTGAGAGTATTTAATTAGTGACACTGCGTGTTTTCTAGGCCAACGCTCCCGATGGGAGTAAGAGCCGAAGGTAGGGGCCGCGGTCGACCTGTTAAGGTAGTAGGGCCTAAATTGAAGAAAGGAGGCAGAAAACCTGATTAAAACTTTCATTCATAAAGAAAAGCAACTTGAAAGGCTATTTAAATAATAAAAACGATCGCGTCCTATGTATAGAACCGTCGCAGGTGTGCGATATTCCATTGATTTCCGACATCTTTTCCCGAAGTTGGATTTTTGAGCCTGTACGCTCCCCCTGGTATCACTTCGGTGACGATGTAAGGTCCTTCCCATGGAGACTCGAGTTTCGAGGGCCTTTTTTGTTTCAGCCGAAGTACCATGTCACCAACACTAAAGCAACGGTTGCGTATTCGTCGACTGTGGTAGTTCTTCAGCGCCTGCTGATATACCGTGGTTCTGGCTAAAGCAATGTCTCGGGCCTCATCCAGTAGGTCTACATCATCTTGCAGTGCGATGTTGGAAGAGGGCTCTGTGTATGCCGTCACTCGAGGTGCTTCGAATCGAACATCGGCTGGCAAGACTGCTTCGGCTCCATGTACCAGAAAGAATGGGGTGTACTGCGTCGACCTGTTAGGCGTGGTACGCAAACTCCAAAGTACCGATGGTAACTCTTCGACCCAAGCTCCCTCTCGCACTCGTAAGACGCTTCTTGAGACCGTCCCCTATTAGACCGTTGATCCTTTCCACCTGACCGTTTGTTTGGGGATGAGCCACTGATGCGAATTTCAGTTTTATTCCCCTGTCGTCACAAAATTCTCGGAATTCTTTGGAGTCAAAGTTAGTCCCGTTATCTGTGACGATACTGTGAGGCACGCCGAATCGACATGTTATTTCCTTGAAGAATCGGACTGCTGTTTTTGCCTTCTGGTTTCGTACTGGTACTGCCTCGATCCACTTTGTGAATTTATCGACTGCGACTAATAAGTACGTGTGTCCTCCAGGCGATGATCTCGGTAGTGGCCCAACTTGATCGAGCCCCCATTGAGCGAACGGCCATGCCAAGGGTATCATCATTAGGTCTGTTGCAGGGGCGTGCGGTTTTGGGGAAAACCGTTGGCATGGGTCGCATTTCATGACCAGATCTCGAGCATCCGACGCTGCCGTTGGCCAGTAAAATCCTGCCCTGAAGGCTTTTGCTACGAGAGCCCTACTTCCCGCGTGATGCCCGCAAGTTCCCTCGTGTATCTCACGCAGCAGTGCTCTTCCGTCGTCGATGGCAATGCACCTTTGGAGGATACCGGAAATGCTGCGCTTGTAGAGTTCACCGTTTACTATGGTGAAAGCTTTTGATCGCCTGGCGATTCGTTTTGCTTCTACTGGATCCGCCGGCAGTTCCTGCTTTGCTAGGTACGCCAGGAACGGTTTAGTCCATAATGGCTCAAGGAGGAGGATTTGTTCGGCTGGGAGAGTTGGAGCTTCGTCGGCAACTTGCTGCGGGTTTGCCTCTGCTTCCTCAGTCGATGGTTTTAGAGGTGCCGGCGCCTTCTCTTTTATTGATCGCTGAGTGATCACCTCGTAAAATACTCCATCTGGGATGGGAGAGCACATGGAGCCGATGTTTGCTAAGGTGTCGGCTTCCTCGTTGCTGGCTCTGCCGATATGTCTGAGCTCACATCCCTCAAATTTGGCTTCCATATTCTGATACAGCTGCCGATAGGCGATCATGTTGTCGCTAACTGCGTCGCACAGATTCATCGACTGTTGTACTACCAAGTTTGAGTCCCCGTAGATTTCCAGGCGAGTCGCCCCACATGCCTTTGCCATCTTCATTCCGTGCAGCAGTGCTTCGTATTCTGCTTCATTGTTTGTCGGCAGAGAGAAGTTCATACGTGGTATATACTTAATCTTATCTCCTTGTGGTGATATCAGCACCACTCCTGCTGCTGCGCCTGTGCTTCGTTTCGACCCGTCGAAATACATTATCCACGATCCCGACATGTCGGGTGCCACCGGTGTCTGGGATTGAATCCAGTCCGCCACGAAGTCTGGGAGGATTTGGGATTTTATAGCTGTCCGGTTAACGTACGTTATGTCGTGAGGTGCTATCTCGATAGCCCATTGGGACACCCGACCTGTGGCCTCTGGATTGGTCATTATATTTTTTAATGGCGCTTCGCTCACGACGACAATCGGATGCTCTGTGAAATAGTGCCGTAGCTTGCGGGCTGACCTCTATACTGCATATGCCAGCTTCTGATGGTGAGGGTACCTCTGTCTTGCGGGTGTGAGTACTTCGCTGAGATAGTAAACGGGCCTCTGCACGCCATGAACTCTCCCTGCTTCTTCCCGTTCGACAACCAAGACGCTGCTGAAGACTTGGGCTGTCGCAGCTATGTACATGAGCAGCGTTTCCTTCTCGCGGGGGGTTACAAGGACTGGAGATGTCGACAAGATCTTCTTCAGGTTGTCGAAAGATTCCTGCGCCTCCTTTGTCCACTCGAACTTTTCCGATTTTTTCATCAAATTGTAGAAAGGCAAAGCTTTTTCTCCTAGCTTAGCGATGAACCTGCTGAGCGCTGCTAAACGTCCTGCCAGCTGCTGCACTTGATGCAGATTCTTTGGCGGCTCCATGTCGAGAATAGCTTTGATTTTCAAAGGGTTGGCTTCGATTCCCCTGGCTGAGATGAAGTATCCTAGCACTTGCCCCCCTGGTACTCCGAAGAAGCATTTTTTGGGGTTCAACTTGATCTTATACCTGTCTAGGTTATCGAAGGTCTCTCGCAAATCGTCGCGGCAGCGTGCTTCGTTTTTACCACGATATCGTCAATATAGACTTCGATGTTTCGTCCGATCTGCTCTCCGAGGCAAGCTTGCATGCAGCGTTGGTAAGTTGCTCCCGCATTTTTCAACCCGAAGGTCATGACGTTGTAGCAGAAAACGCCGTGTGGGGTGATGAACGCGGTTAGCTCCTGATCTTCCTTCTTCAATTTGATCTGGTTATACCCAGAGTAGGCATCAAGGAAGGAGAGGCGGTCACACCCGGCTGTGGAATCGACTATCTGGTCAATTCTGGGCAGCGGGAAGTGGTCTTTCGGACAGTGTTTGTTGAGGCCGGTGTAATCGATACACATACGCAGAGCGGTAGTGTCCTTTTTGGGTACCATGACGGGGTTAGCCACCCACTCTGATTTCTTGAGCTCTCGGATAAATCCTGCTTTACGAAGTCGATTGATTTCTTCACCAATTGCTCTCCTCTTGGGTTCAGAGAATCGACGCATCGACTGCTGCACTGGTTTGGCTGTCGGGTCAACATTAAGGGCGTGCTCAGTGAATTCCTTGGGGATACCTGGCATGTCGGATGGTTCCCATGCAAATATCTCCCAGTGCTCACGGAGGAACTCGATGAGCGCGCCTTCCTATGCGACTGTAAGGTCAGCCGATATATTGACCGTTTTCTTCGGGTCAGTGGGGTGCACCTGCAGCTTTTTAGCTTCCTTTGTAGCGTCAAACTCGTCGGATCTTACGTTTCGGTTGTCGGCTGGCGGCTGCGTATGATCCACGGCTGCGTCAATCGCATTGAGTTCCTCCTTAGCGCCGAATTTCGAGGCGATCTTCTGGAACTCCCTGTCACAGGTGTCTGATCGAGCAAAGCTCCCGTGAACTGTTATTGGGGTTCCGTTGTTGCCTGGCATCTTCAGTTTTAGGTACGCGTAATGAGGCACGGCCATAAACTTGGCGAACGCCGGCCTGCCGAGGATGGCATGATACTGAGACTCCCAGTCGACAACTTCGAACTCGATCTTTTCTTTCCAGAAATTGGTGGGCGTGCCGAAGACTACATCCAATGACGTTTTTCCAAGAGAATAAGCGGGTCGAGTCGGTATAATGCCATGGAATCCTGTGTCGGACTTCCTCAGCATATCGACTGTTAGACCCATTGCTCTCATTGTGTTGGCGAATAGTAGGTTCAAGCCGCTTCCTCCGTCCATGAATACTTTGCTCATGTTGTACCCTCCGATCTGCGCCTCGAGGACTAGAGCTGCATGGCCTGGTCTAGGGACGGCTTTCGGGTGGTCTGTCCTATCGAAGGAGATACGTTGCTCCGACCGGCCGATGAATTCGGGTGTGTCGACCATAGCGACTTCTGCGTACTTCACTTCTCGCGAGAATTTCTTGATTTCCCTTTTTGAAAAGCTGGTTTTATGGATCATGCTGACCTGCCCGCGCGGTTCTGGGAATACCTCGGCTGGTACATACTCGTCCTTTTCCATTGGTTCGTACGGCTCCGGCACGTACGGCTCTGCCCGATAGCTGTAGGATCTTGCTCTCTTCTCTATTATGTGAACTCTTGATATAGCTTCACTCCTGAGGTCATCACAGAACTGTCGAATCTCCAGGAAGTGTCGGCAGTTCCTCAATAGGTGACTGGATTTCTCCCGACCGTCCTTTGGGTCGATATAGGAGTGGAGGTAGCATGGCGCATCGAGTTGCTATGTGGCTGATAAGTGTGGTGAGCGAGCGCGGCCATGGATCGCTTGCACGCCCTCCTGTTCCCGTTCGGACTGACGAGGGTGAGGCGCTGCACGTTCTTCTTCTCCATGGTATAATTCCCTTCGCCTTTTCTTTCGCCCTATTGTGGGATCGAAACTTCCTCGGCTGCCTCCATGCGTGCTTCTGGGTGGAATTCCCAAGGTTGCTGCCAGGGTATCCTCTGCCGAAACCGAGGGCCCCGCACCGGACTTATCTGTCCTAGGGAGGCGAAGAAAGCCCCCAGAGTCGATGATGAAGTGGACGCCTCCAAAGGTGGTGGTCATGTCGCCACAC